>NC_036238.1:23086761-23089630 GCF_002742605.1 Olea europaea var. sylvestris
ATTTTTAGTTTTATGTAGCCTGTGGTTATTAGTACGTATAACGTAATTAATAAAATAAAATAAAAAGAATCCAATAATTTATGTTGTATTGACCTCCAAACTCCTCATGTCGACAAGAATTTTATTTAGTATTCTGTTAGTGCCAATTCTCCAACGAAGGTTGAATTCTCGTCCCATCAAAGCAGAGATTGAGATATTTTGTCATCCCTAATCCCCATCGCTATTATATGTAGAGTAGCACGAAGTATTTGATCATCCAGGAGAGGATGCCTGAACCTTGTATTGTCTGCCTCTAGAAAGCCCTTTGAACTGCCTTTGCCTTGCCCTCACGTATCCTTGCCTCTCCGTCTTTCTAACCTTAAATAATTGAATAATTACCTCATCACCATCAAATACTGCAATAAAATACTCTTCTCCATCTGTTACATATCCATCTTCATACTCCACCTTCTCTCTCTTTACCTCAGGTTTCAATTCAACCATTTTTATGAGTAATCAATATTCATTTACTCATACGAAGAAAGCAGAGAATCCGTCAATAACGGAATAATTTTGTTGCTAACATTTCGGAGGGCTGCTTGATTTATAAACAACTTTAGTCCCCACTGAGCAATTTGCTGTATAACTCTACTCCGGCGCCACCCACAAGCCATGGCGCAACGTTCTATTTGCGCCTTCTCTTTGATAATTCTTTTACATAATTCTTCTTAGCTTTCTGGTTCTTGTTCTTGATCCTGATATTGTTTATATCAGAAGAATTTAATTTATAGGCTGAAGGAAAATCTGTAAAGAAAGTTGTATATGACTAGGCAAATTGTGCTCCGTCCGGAGACGCCTTCTGTGGATCGCTGGCAGCTTTTGCAGGAGAACCAAGATTATTCCTCCTCCAAAGGTGGATGCCGGAAGTCGGCTTGGCGGAGGTTGCAGGCGGGACGGTGGCGGAATGCGCAGCGGTGTGCTGTTGCTGTCCATGTGGGCTGGCAAATCTACTGGTGCTCGCCATTTACAAACTTCCAGCAGGGCTATGCCGCAAGGCTTTACGGCGGAAGCGCCGTCGTAGGATGATCAAGAATGGGTTGCTGCCGCCGCGAAAGTACAGTTGTGATGATAAGGAGCTTCAAATACTCGCCATGTCCGGCCCGGTGGCGATGACGAATGCACTGGAATTGAACGAGGATGCTGCTGAATTAGAGAAGGAAATGTGGGAGAAATTTTATGGTGCCGGTTTCTGGAGAAGTTCATCTCAAAGAAGTGAAACGTAAAACAGTAAATCAATCCTGCCAAAAAAAAAATAATAAAAATAAATTCTATAAGAGATAATATATAAAGGTTGAACTACAACCTTGATGGTCCCTACCGCTCCGTTTCTAGAGCTTTGTGAAGAAGGTAAATCGCCGGATGTGTCCTAGCAAGTCAGGGAATAATAGTTGTCTGTACACTGCGCCTACAAGAAGTCCAATTCCATATTTCAGGAATCGAACCCCCACACTGCGATTACCAGCAAAGCGTGAGACCCGCAATTATCCTCTAAGTTGAAAATGGAATATTACGACTTGTAATTACCGAAAATTTTACGGATAGATGAGGTGTCAGAAAGAGAATCAAGAATTTTGTTTATTTTTTTATGAGAAATGCTACAAAAATAGGGTTAAAAATCGGGAGAACATGCGTCGAAACTTGAATGGACAGTCTGAAAATTTAAAAGAATAAACACCCAACCAAATGTTGCCAACTCAGTGTGTCCACACTTCCTTGTTTTTAACCATATTCAACCATCATTGATTTTTTTTTTATTTGATTGAAGAAATTTTGAACCGATCATATATTGCTACATCATATGTATGTACATCAATATATAATTGGTGATAGTCCAATCAATTGAGAATGTGAGGCCACCCCACACCACCTCACCTCACCTCACCCTTCTTAACATATATATGTATATCGTTTGTGCCTCTACCATCATTTTTCAACAATCAGTATACAGAAAATCCCATATAGTCCTCTCTGTTTACTCTTCACCGAGAATTTCTAAAGAGATTCGATTTTCAGAACTTTGGTGCAACCTATGTTGTAATGACAACACAAGAACCAAACGAGTCGTTAACGTTGGAACTCATTAGCCCACAGTTTCTTGAAGACTTCACTTTTACAGAGTCATTTCTTCAAAGCCTTAATCTTTGTTTCTCCGATGTCTTCTACGACGATCAATTTTCGGGTCCAGAAAAATTAGCCTCCCCTGCATCCTTTTCGGATTCAAAACAACCCAACTCAATCTTCTCCACCTGCTTTAAAACCGAACCTGATTTCTTTGAAATCGAAATGAAGCCTCAAATCATCGAAAACTCCTCACTGGGTGCTCAAGATTCAGTTTCCAGTACTTCTCCTCCTCCTCCGACGGAACCAGCTAAAACCCACCCGGAAGAAATTTGTTTCGTTCACGGGTCAGGTGAAATAACGTCGAGTATTGAAGCTGGAAGGCGTTACAGAGGAGTCCGGCGGAGGCCATGGGGGAAGTACTCGGCGGAGATTCGGGACCCGACCCGGAAAGGGTCTCGGGTATGGCTGGGGACTTATGACACTGATATTGATGCAGCTAGAGCTTATGACTGTGCAGCCTTCAAGATGAGAGGTTCGAAAGCGATTTTGAACTTTCCGTCGAATGCCGGAAAATCCGACCCGCCGGAAAAAACTGGCCGGAAGAGGAGAAGAGTAGAGACAAAACCGGATTCCACGAGTCCTGTCTGAAGATTAAGGCTAGGACATGTTTGGTTAGATTTAAAAAGTTTATGTATTCACTCATAAGTAAATAAATAAGTTTCAAGATAAATAATTTTCTTTATTGAATAACCAAGCACTTGTATAAAAA
>NC_036238.1:23090950-23100268 GCF_002742605.1 Olea europaea var. sylvestris
GGACACAAGCATGCAACACAAAGGAGTAAGTCACTATTTACCTCAGAGAAACGATCATTCAACTCTTGAATTTGCATATCGATGATAGCATAGAAGAAATCCACATGAAAATGATGTAGATTTGTAATTTCTTGAGTGTTACGCCGTGAACGGCCTAGAGGTATAAACATATCATCCATATTGGGAACATCAATATTGTACCTTTCGCAAAAGCAGGAAACTGTTCTTAAAAATGATTTCCATTCATTGTCCCTCATTGCTTGAAGTCGTTCTTTACTTATTTTCACTAATTTCATAGCGTTGACAATATCTTGATCTCTCATTTGTAATGATTTTGACAATTCATCTGAAATACCCAATACCTTTTTCATGAGATGCAAACTGAATACAAAATCAAATGTCAACATAGATCCCAACAAAATACGTGCTTCCCCTCGCTTTCCACAACTAGTATCATCAGTGGCAATCATCTCAACAACATCAACTGTAGCAGAAAACATGATAATCAAGTTAAGTAAAGAATTATAGTGAGAGCCCCAACGAGTATCACCAGGTCGCTTAAGAGTAGTTTCTTGATTAAGGCCCTTTCCACTTGAGATTTCACCAAGATTTAATGATTCAACAACTTCAAGCCTCTTCAAAGAGCTGTGGTACTAGAGACATGTTCTACTCCAATAAAACATTCTGTTACTTGTCCTTTCTAATTCACATAACGTAGAACAACGGACATTTGCTCCTTCACTGATACATCACGAGATTCATCAACAAGAATGGAAAATAACCTATCACCAATATCCCTCATAATAACATCAAGTGTTTCAAATGCTATAGCACTCACAATGTCCTTTTGAATTTTAGGTGATGTTAACTGAAGGTTTTCGGGAGCATTACTCAAACAAACATCCTTAATCTCTTTATTATGATCACATAACCATTGCAAAAATTCAAGAAAATTTCCTTGATTTCTTGAATTTTCTGATTCATCATGTCCATGAAACGAAAACCCTTGTCGTAGTAGCAATCGAACACAATCAACTGACGCATTCAAACGAATTCGATACTCATCTTTTGTTTTTTTCGACTTCTTAAAGAGAACACAATCAATATTTTGTTTCTGATTCACAAAAGCCTCATACTTAATCCGAGCTCGATTGTGTGCACTACCACTTTTCCCGACATGAATTTGAAACCTTTCTTTCTTTTTCCAATTTGAGAATCCTCCATCAATAAAAGAATCACCACCACCATGTTCTTCACTATTTGGTTTGAAAAGATAACAATAAAAGCAGAATATGACATCTTTTGCTATACTGTATTCCAACCAATCAGGAAAGTCATTAAACCATGAAGTTTTAAATCGTCTTAACGACGAATCTCCAAATTCTTTCTGTGGACACAAGTGATTTCGAGGCTAACATGGACCCTTTTGTACGTATGCTCTTCGGATTTCATCCCGAACATTAACATTGTAATTCGCAATTGGAGTTCTTAATCCAGGATCCGAAGGTAATTCTGCTAAATCAATTTTATTCCAAACATCTCTTTGACTCCCGATATTTGATTCTATTTCTTCTTGGGCATCTTTTTTTTTTGAACACTCGTTTCAGAATTAATTTGCTCTCCACTTGAACATTCGAATTTTCATTTAGAATATTTCTCCATGACTGTTAAAAAAAGTAAATTCTGTTGGATATTGGTTAAATAAATCGAGAATTGAAAATCGATTAAAGTGACTTCGTATCGACTTCGGCCAAATATTTAGTTCTAGACTAAGAACCGAACATTTCTAATTTTTTTATATTGAATAAATCAAATTATTTTAATTTAAATTTTTTCTAAACAAATTAACAGTTTCTAAATCCAAATTTTTAGCCCAATAATTTGTTTCATTTCTAATTTTATAAATTTTGGCCCAATTACCCATTTTATTGTTTCATTTCTTAGCCCAACAAGATCAAACCCACTAAATAACCCTAAATACCTACACTAAAGTGTATAATGTTGTCTCGACTCTCGCACTCACTCTCGCAATCTCGCTGACATTCCAAAACCTATACAATTGTTGGCAGATGCTGTGACCTCCGATCGAAACTGTGACCTCCGCCAACCGAAACTTTGATCGTAGTGATCATTTGAATAAGGTAGTCCACTAGTTTCTGACATTTCAAAATCATTGAATGTGTCATTAGTTATATTTATATAATGTTGTTATAAATGTTAAAAAATTTAATTATAATACAGAACCGAATGGAACGGAACAAAACCCGAACAGTTCCATAATTATATTTGGACCCGACGATTCCATTTACTAGATAACTGAAAATTTTGGTTCGACGAATCGACCCGCGCCCACCTCTAATTTGAAGTGTCCCGCAAGATAGAGGTCCCATCGATGATTCCTATATATCTCACCATAAAACATGCCCTCACAAAATATGTGGTTATATGGCAAGGAAATGGAACAAAAAGGAAATAATGAGAAAAATAGTCATGTTCAAGGCACTGGTTACACCTGCTGTGCAAAGGAAAAATAACTTCGATTTTGCAACACAAAAATTTAAAAAACTGTTTCCTACCATGGCTTGCGAAAAGAAAAGGACAAATACGTTAGATAAGGAGAGGGAAATATTACAAGAGAGTGGTCGTGTGACCGGAAAATAAAGAGTTGATGGAGGCATCGGCATAGTGACGATTATGACGATCACTGATGACAGTGTCATCTATGATCACGGGCGGACCCCATGGGGTCATGTGGGGTCAAATGACACAAAATTTGGATTTTTTTTCAGAAAATAATTGTTTTAACCGTTTTATGATCTACTTTAATACATGTCAAATGAAGTCGGAACATTGCATTCTTAATATCATTTCGAAGTGCTCATAGCCTAATTTTTCACTTTTTAATGGAGTGTGAAATGATCGACCGTAGCAAAAGTTATGATGTATCAAAATAAGCAGTTTCAAATTAGTATTTCAAAAAGTTCAATAATATGCTAATTTTTTAAATTTGCCAATGATCATATATTTTCCGAATCCACAAATCGCCCAGGTCATCTAGAAGCTTGTTTCGAGAACTACATTCTAGTCATATCGAATGGCCCAAATCGATATTGAAAATAGTTAAACATGTGTCAAACGTACGTACTAGAAAAGACGTTTAACTCGCTTTTTCTTTTAAAAAGATTCAATATTACATTAACGTTTATTATTTTTGTGAGATAAATTTTTCAATATAATTTACATCATTTTATTAGGAAATTTTACATGGCAGATGACGTCAAAAATTCTAAAATCGTTACGGATTAAATGTAATTTGAATTACTTTCAAATTATTTTTTCATTAAAATTAAATTTCATTTACTTCATCAATTAAATGTGAATTTTATTTCAATTTATTTACTTCCTACATCCAATTTGATTTATTCGCCATTAACTCAACATCTAAAAATGACGTGGTAAACAAAATTATACATGTAGCAAAATTCATTTAACATTATTGATAATGATATAATTATAAGACATTTTCCAGGTGTCAATGTGTATTAACTTATTTTCATTAATATTCTATTATTTTGAAAAATTACATATTAATTTTTCACCCCACAACCTAAAAAGGCCGGGTCCGCCCCTGTCTATGATCAATGATTTTTCACTCTAAAAATAATTGATCAACTTGAATTTGTCAATGTATTAATTAACAATAATTATGTTACGTGTGAAAAATTCAAATGCTATACAAATTTAAAGAATGAACAATTCTGCTAGACCTAGCCTAATGGTTATCAGACTTAAGTGTAGTATAAATGTACTACAACTAATTTACAAGAAGTTAATGCATCGTACGTAGGAAAGTTGTTTGAGCCGTATAATATTTTATCTCTAACAAAGTTAAAGAGAGATAATTACTCTCTGCAAAAAATAAACAAGATAGGTTTAACGTTATTGTTAAGAGATAAGAAAATTTGAAAAATAATTTTTATATTTACGAGGTTTATACAATTTAGCAAAAATTAAAATTTATCAGTGCAATAATATAACTTTTGTAAACTTAAAATGTTTTAAAAGAAAACACTTTTTTAATTGCTCTCGCTTCTTTTATCTTTTGCAAGAATTTCCTTTTGATTTATTTAAAATTTTTGATAAATATATAAGTTAAAGTCGACATTTATTTTATCCATTTTAAGCAGAATGTATATATATATATTTTATATAGAAGTTCAGAGTTATTATATATGAATGGTAAAAATTTATAACTTTTACCTGTTGCAAAAGAAAAGTTTTTAAAAAAATATAATTTAAATATCTTTTATAGTGCAATAGTAACATAAAATAATATATACACCCCACTTTCTCGTTTTAAAAAATTATTATTATTTTTTAATTATATGAACTAGCAACGACCCATAGGTTGATCCGTCGATTGGTCGACTAAATCATTAACCTTGTGACTCGATAACTTACTCAGTTCAACGCTAGGATCAAATCTAGCCCTTGTTTGAGCCCCATTTTTGTGAAGAAAATGAATTTTTGAATAGTGTATTGATAAGAAATGTGTAATTAAAAAAAATTTATTTATGTATAATTATTTTATTGAAAAATATGAGATTGAAATGATGTCAAATCATTGTTGAAAAATGTATTTTGATTGAAAAATAGGGCTCGCCTAATAACTATGGTTATAATCCCCTATTTCATAAAATTGAAATACCTTTAATTCCAGCACAAGTTCAGTTGACTTCTATCTTTATCTATTTGCATGTCAATCTAAGCAGAAATTTGCAACTAGAATTCTTACACTTAATTGTACCATGACTCCTAATTCTACTAGGATTGCTTCTCTATCATATCGTACATGATCTCGCAAGTATTCTAATCCGTCCAGGACTGTACCTTGAACTACTATATATATAGATCCACTCTATGTTCATATGTTCAATGTTATTAACTTCATAACATATTTATATTTTCTTATATGCATTAGCCGACTTCGAAGACATACGTTGACACCTTTGTTTCAAGCATGAACTCCAGCTTAAGTGCGTTTCTGAATGGTAAGTGCGTATTTTCGTGTCAATGACTGCTGAATCCCACATTGTTTTCCAACATACGTCGGAGTAAATGTAGAATAATTTGCTGTCTGGTCATGCAATGGAGTATATTTATTTTTTTATCAGTAAGATCATATTTTCTGCTAAATTCGATTCTTCCATGTTGCTTCTTCTTGTGTCCTTGCCTTGAGTTCTGTCGCTCTTTATCTTCTTCTCAGTCTTAGAAGTCCTTTTGTTAAGTTCTTAGGTGAAGGGAGATATTGCGAAGATCCTGGCATTCTGAGGAAAAATAAACAGCTCATAGATTCCATTCTGAGGAAATATAAACAGCTCATAGATTCTCTTTACTGCGTTTATTTGTCAAAAGAAAGCCATGAACTTCAAGAAAAGGAAGGTTTTTTTGCGTTCGTGTATGTGTGCTTGTAATGCAAATAAGCCATCGCTAGACAGAAAGCTTTCTAATCCGCAATTGCCGAACTTTTAATAAACACCTTGGACACACTTCAAAAAAAAACTAGGACAACGAACACAAATATTAGAGGTCATCCCACCAGCTCTCCAACACAAGTCGGCCAACACCAGCCGTCATCAAGGAACCTCATGATTGCACTCTAAAAAAGGGGCTCGTATTTCTGTCAATGATGTCATCACCTTGAAAACCATCAATCCCTAGTTAAAAAGTGGGACCTTTAAGTTAAGCACCTCTGTTTCCACCAATCAAGAAGTTGTAATTATTAAACCCCATAGCTAGACAATCATTTCGTATCATAGTTAGTACGTAGGGGTATAATGCCCTGCTACGCCAACGTCAGTTGCTAATCAGGTACCCTAAAATTGGGCGATGGCACACACTGAGGTAGCTAATATTATAGTGGACAACCAATTAGCTTTAAAAGAAAATATCTATAAACAAGGGTAAATGGTCCCTCAAAAGGACATAAAAAAAGATGTATTCTCTATAATACACACACAAATTCCAATCAATAGAAATTAACCTTCTATTTTCCTAATTTCCCACAATCACTCTTCCAAAAATTCTATTACCTCGTTATTTTTAGTCATCAACGTAATATCGAACTTGTTAGGCTTGGTTAGCACTGAAGATATCTGCTAGAATATATCAAAAGTTTATTTAGCGGTTGTATGGTGCATTGTGGCCATGTTTTAATAAGTTTTTTGCTTGTTTTAAATGGTTAGTGGGATCCAACTGCACTATAATTTCTGACTGCACAAGTTGCATTTTACCGAATTGCCATCACTTAAAGGATGAATTTTATTTTGAAGGGGCAAATTGGTAATTTCATTGAATTTAGTAAAAAATAATGGCGGGCTCACTGATACACGTACTGTATAACTATAAGAATCTGTCTAAAAATTGGCCAAGAATGGCTACCAAACAGGGCTTAATATTGACTTCCGTCATGTACTCTAGTTGTCAAACTTAAGCAAGAAAGGAGGAGTAATGCTTCAACCATAAGGAAATCAACTAGATAGATCGAAAGGAGGAGTAATGCTTCAACCATAAGGAAATCAACTAGATAGATCCATATAGAGATCTATATCTTTCAAATGATAGATAGATCTATTGAGAAATGGATATTGATCTCTTAGAGCTAAGCCTTCACTTCGCCATACCGGCTACTTTGGCTTATGATGATCAAACTATTCCCAACGCGGTACATCCTGGCCATGCGCCATCGATTCTAGTTGGAAGTCCCTTTTTATTTGCTCAAATCTAGCTCTTGACCTTCAAATATATTGGATCCAACTGGCAACAGATTCTAGCTCATATCCATGTTTGTGTTACATGTATACTTGAACACAAGCATTACATTGCATGTGCCTATAACTCGTGGGAGGAGTTCTTGAGGGTATGTAGGAAGATAAGATAGTAGAAAGGAATAGATGTATTTGGTACGTCCCTTTTTTTTTTCTTTTGAACAAGTTATGCCTTTGTTTGGTTTAGATAAAAATAAGATTTTTAGTAGATTTTGATAAAAATTAATCAACGTGCGGTCAAAAAGTTATGAATCTTATGAAATGTATGATTAAAATTAATTGTTGATTATAACTTTGATTTAATAAATTTTTTTTAGCTGAACCAAATAGGGGTTTGTGTTCTGACCTAACACGTGTTATTGATATAGGACCAAAAAATCTTGTACATGCTTCTAAGCCTGGCAAGGCCAATGCAGTAGAGAAATTAGGCGCGGAACCAACCAAGATGTGCTCCTCTACTCTCAAGCCTGGCAAAAAGTTGAAGGTAGATATTCCTTCGTGCTTCATTCCTCCCACTAAGAAACAGAAGATGGAAATAGTGAAGAAACTAGCATTCGACCCTGATGAGGAGGATCTTTCAAAAGAGGTCTTGAATATGCTTTCGGCTTACATTGCCTCCACCGTTGACACGATGAATAAATATGATGGCACTAGAGAAGATGAAAGGTTGGTGAGCAAGAGTGATAGGGAGGTCTTGAATTCATCTGTGTCCAATTTGATGAAGGCGTCCGTCTTTATTGCAGATTACACTCATCGAATGGTTGATTTGAACGAAGCCAACCAAAAGACCAAGGAAGAGTTGAATGATGCTCGAAAAGAGATAGTTGACCTTCACAAAGAAAATGAAAAGATAAGGCAGGAGCTAGATGATGCTCAAACTGAGATAGTTGTCCTTCGCAGGGAGAAGAAGAAGATCAGAGAAGCATTTGACGATGCCCGAAAAGAGATAGTTGCCCTTTGTACGGAGAAGGAAAAGAGTTGGGAAGAACTGGGTGGTGTTCAAACAGAATTAGCTATCATTAGCGCGGAAAAGGAGAAAATAAGAGAAGAGATGGATGATGCTCAAATTGAGATAGCTTCTCTTTGCAAGAATTATGCGAATACCTCAAGGAGTGCTAACCAAGCTTGGCAGGAGAATGCAAAATTGAAGGATGAGCTGAAGAAACTAAACGGCTTAAGCGTCGAGGTGGAGAAGCTCAAGGCTGAGGTAGCTGCGAAGGAAACTCAGTCAGCTATGGCAATTAAAGCTTTCAAGAACTCGGAGGAGTTTGAGGTTCTGAGAGAAAATTTGTTCCAGGCAGGGGCTCATGCTCTATATGATGCTATTGAGCTAGAACACCCTGATTGGGATCTTAGTTGCTTTGTTGAAACTGACAATGAAGATGAAGATGAAGATGAAGACGAAGACTAGTAGAAGTAATTAAATCTGATGGTTTTTCTTGTAGTGATGAGATTGGGTTAGATGGTTTAATAAGTTTTGTATGGGATAACTTTAGAGGTAGAAAATAGTTGGCTTTTTGTTGGAAGTTAGTAGTATGGAAGATTTTGATAGAAAGTAAGTTAGTAGACAAAGTGGGTAGGAAAAAGGAGCTTTATTAGAATGACAATGACTTTTACTTAAATGGCTTTTTTTGCTTACATACAAATGAGAGACTCATACCCTATTTATAGACCATAGCTTACATATGATTTTTTCTATATAATTCTACATGTGCCAACAAACCTTACAAACATTTTTAGTGCCCAAGTTCTTCTAGGGAATTCTAGATAATTCTGATTTTTTATTATTCTTGCTTGCCAAGCAATTCTAGGATCTTCTACAAAATTCCTAAATATGCTTCAACCACCAATACTCCTCCTTGATGCATATTTTGGTAACTCCAATCATTTCTCGTAGTATTTCAAACTTTGTTTGTTGTAGCGCCTTTGTGAATATATCTGTTAATTGTTCTTCAGTCTTGCAATTTTTGAGCTCTATCTCTTTATTTGCTTCAGCTTCTCTAATGAAATGGTACTTGATGCTAATGTGTTTGGTTCTGCTGTGGATTACGAGATTCTTGGCCATTGCTATTGCTGACTTGCTGTTGCAGTAGATCTCTGTTGCTTCATTTTGTAGTTCTCCCATGTCTTCAAGTATACTTTTTAACCATATAACTTGACTCTTTGCCATTACTACTGCAACATACTCTGCTTCAGCTGATGATTGTGCAATCATTGCTTATTTCTTTGATGTCCAAGAGAATATTCCGGAACCTAGTGTGAATCCATAGCTTGATGTACTCTTCATATCGTCTATTAATCATGTCCAATCATTATCAGTATACCTAAGTAGTCTTGAGTTAGGCATAGACTGATACCTTATTCCATAGTCTTTTGCTCCTTTAAGGTATCTTAGTATTTGCTTAGCAGCTCTATAGTGAACTTGACTTGAATTTTGTATGAATCTTGAAAGTAGGCTAGTTGCATACATTATATCTGGCCTTGTAGCTGT
>NC_036238.1:23104737-23134535 GCF_002742605.1 Olea europaea var. sylvestris
AAAAAATAAATAATAAAATTAACGCTCAGTATTATCAATATGGCATATCTTTAAAAATAAATAACAAATCAATATGTTCAAATTTAATTATAAATTAGTCTTTTTTATAATTTAATTATAAGTAGAATTTTTGTTTCATAAAAAAATGGATACAAAAAGTTATAAGAATCTTTAAATAGGCGTATTCAATTGGAACTTTTAAAAGCTTTTGAGAATTTAAGAAGTTTAGGTGTATTCAATTAAAACTTTTAAAAAGTCTCTAAAAGTCATGAAGTGTTCAATTGCAACTTTTTAGAAGTTTATACAAGTCACGAGGTATTCAATTGAGAATGACTTTTAGAAAAAATTTACTTATTAGACTTCTAGAGATTTTTCGGTAGAAAGTATAATTATAAAATCTCAAGATAAATCTCCCATATATCATGAAATTTCTAAAATTGAGCCCACATCTTTTCATTAACACTCTAGGTCTGGGGTTTTCAGTTTTCTCCACCTCTTCCATTCAGGTAAAATTTGTAGATCTTTCTTTGAGTTTTTTTTTTTTTTTTTATTGACAGAGTACATCTCTATCTCTCTCTCTGAGCTGCTGGATTTTTTGTTTGATTTGTAACGGGTAAAAGTGATGGTTAACTGAGTTTGTTTCTTGATTTGATTCTTCATATATTTTCTTGTTATTGTGCATTCAGAATTGCGTCTTTCATAATAAGTGGGAGATTGAAAATTAAAAGTTTTCATTAGCAATGTAGCTTTTGTTAGATTATTTGCTCAACCCATAAAATTGCGAGTTCAGTTTTTCGATTATTCAATCGAGTTAATTCATCTTGACAATGCTGGTGAATTTAAATCACCGACATTCAATGAGTATTGTATTGTACGTCAACTGGGATTTTCATTGAGTCCTTGTTTGAATCTCATTGAAATCAATATCAATGAACTTTCTCATTTCTCAACAATGCATTAATGCTTAAAAAATTACGAAGTTTACAGTTTAGCCCCTATTTGTTATCATTTAAAATTTTAAATTGCTTGCTATATGATCACTTTTCACCACACATTCATATAATAAAATATTCTACAAATAAATCAATAAAGTTTCCTTACTTTTTAATCACATATTTTTTCAAAAAATACTATTCAATGACTCATTATTCCCAAAAAAATTCCATCAAACAGACCCTTATTGTAAGGCATTTTCATTATTGGAGAAAACCTTGAAATTCATAATGTCAAAAATACCCTCATATTTTAAAGCCAATTTGCAGAAATAACCCTCCCATTCCTTCACATTTGAATAACCTCCCACAATTTTATTTGAAGGGTAAACTGGAATGTACATTCTTGGACCTACAAATTTCCTCAAGAAAAGTGATAAAGTGATATGTACCAATAGAAAATATTCCAAAAAATCCTTCCTTAGGTTAGGCTCAAGTTATTGTCTCTTCTCCTTCATTGTCTCTTTATTTGTGTGTGAGTTTTGCGTCGTGCCAATTTCCACATCAAATTAATTCATTTTGCTAACCTAATCCACTGCACATATCTTCTATCAATCCTTAACACTAGACATACTAATATTACCTTAAAAACAACACGGTCTATGTATTGCACGAGCATACGACTAGTATTATGAAATGTATAGAAAGTTTATTTTTTATTTTTATTCTATTTGAGTATAAAACAAGGAAAAATTCTCTATTTTATAGTGAAAAATTTAACCCGCAATAATGGAACTTAATCCATCCAAACATAACTTACAAGAGGTTACTCCCTTGTGGGTTTAAATCTAACCCACTCGATGATTTATTTATATCTATCATAGACTATATTTTATTCATGTCTTTCTTGGATAATGATTTGATACCATAAATTATGTAAATATGGTCATCAAGCTCTTATTATTCATACACAGAATTTTAAATTCTACTTATTTGCAAATTCTTCTTAAACACAGTTACAAAATATTATTTTCATGACAGTAAAGAGTAAATACATAAAAGCGGATATATAAATTTTTAAAGGGAGATTTTTCAGTTTGGCCTGTTACTATTCATTTTTATGGAAATATCTATATTATCCTTAATGAAATGATTCTTTCTATATTGCAACATATATCCTAATCTTTTAGATATTTTATCCTCTATTTAACCTATTTTGTATTTTTGAATATAAAATCATTCTATGATCTAATAAATAAGAATAATTTGCAACATTCATCTCATATTTCCAAATTAAAGTCCTATATTCTTTAAATGGTAAATTTGGATTTTCTAATTGAGATATAATATTCTTTATTTTTTTTTTAACATTCTTTCTAATAAATTATCTAATCATTCAACTGTATATCCTGACATTTATCAAAATAATCATCATGCAATTATCCCTACGATTCTTTTAAGACCTTTAAAAGATTCATTCAAAATTTAGCAAAAGTTTAATAATTTTACCTTAGGTTTGATCTAGACCTGTATTCTTAGAATCGAGTTACCTTCGAGTTCTGAATTTGTAAACTGCTTCCTTCAACGGCCTTCTACATTCACGGAATTGTTACTATTTCAGCTATTTGCTCTCACCGTATCAACTTCTAAAGAATAAAACTCTAGACTTCTGTTAAGGAAAACTTTCTTTTTGCTAAAATAAGAATGAAACTTTCTATTTGATCTTTCAAGAATCTATGGGAAAAAGATTTAGAAACTCATATTGATATCAAAATATTGAAAATTTATTTCTATCACGATTGATACAAGACTTCTATTTGGTATGAAGGGATTTCCAGAAAAACTGATTTTTCAACTGAGAATAGGCTATTGTTTTACAACTAGAGAATTCAAGATAGGATGAGATGATCTTCTTCTATGGTAATGTCTCTATTTATACAAGTCTTTGAGACTCTATTACATTATTGAATACATCAGCAAGACACACTTGCCTCTCTATTTTCTTCCTTGGGCCTACATCTTCACATGTTGGTTCACTTTTTCAAAGAGCATCTTTATCTTCAATGTCTTCATATGTAGTATTATTGTCCTTCATACACCTTTGTCAAAAGGTGCTTTGTCCTCTTCTTACATTTCTTTACATCCAGTTGGGGCACTCCCTTAGCTGACAGGATTCTTTTATAGTGGTGGGACATCCTGAAAATTGATGTATATCAAATCTGGTAATATAGTCTTTTAAAATTTCTGATTTTGCATATCCTCCATTGGATACCAGTATCCAATTTTCGTATTGGCACAAGCATGAGAATTTTTTATCAAACAAGTTTTTGGCAATGTTGTAAATGGTTTTAATTCCAAGTGCTCTTCTATGTCTGATCCATGATTTTGTCACTGTTGGGACTTTTCTATTGTTCTCTGTAACATCAATTTGGAAGTTGGCTGCAACATATCCAATTGAGATTATGTGTTCAACTGGATAGTAAACAACTCCATCATATTCTGGACTGATTGAATAAAATTTTAAAAATATCTTTCTTCCCTTAGCAAATCTGGAAACCTCCTTGATGAGTATCTTATCAAACTTTGAAATTTCAATAAAATCTTTTCCTGGATAAATCAAATCCATGAATTCATAGTCTGTCATGATTTTTATGAATGAAGGGTCACCTCCTTCCATGGCTGTTATCCTGGGATAAATATTATTTCCTAGAGAAATGAAATATGTATCACTTATTTTTATTTTATAAATAATTTTGACTATTTCGGCATATTTTCTTCATTTGGATCTAAAGGGATTTTATTTTCTTGGTCTATGATGCTGATTATTTTGGTATATCTTCTATCTCCATGTATCATAACTTTTTTGGTTGATGATACAGAAATGAAATCTCCTTTAATATTAGTTGGTATATTGTCACGTCTGGGTCCACTGCTGTTTCCAATTGTCCCTGTTTGGTATTGATTTGAAAAACTCATTTCTAAGCTCTTTGGTATATCTGTTTCAAACAGTAAATTTTTCAGTTGTGCTGCAATAGCATCAACTTGATTTTTTAGTTCAATCGCATATTTATGATGTTCGGTGGTAATGTTCAACAATATTTTCATATTTGAATCGAACATTTCTGAGATCTGGGTTGCTCCAGAACTTATATCTTCAGATTCTTCTTTAAGAAAATTTGTTCTTTCTTGTATATATAGAATGAATTGGTATATCTCCATGGTCTTGACTTTATCCATCAGCAAATTCTATATTTCTACTGAGAAAATCTGCAAGAAAATTATTAACTCTTTTAGTATGGACTATATCAAAATTATAAAATGCCAAATAAGCTTGCTATCTATGAAGCCTTCTATATTGTGGTTCTGAAGGTAACTTATTTCTGACTAATCCTGCAACTTGAGAATTATCAGTTTCAACAATAAATTTCTTGGATAATAAAAATAATGAAAACATTTTTATTCATCTAATAATTGCTAGTAATTTTTTTCATGAGTAGTGTAATTTATTTTTGTTTGGTTAAAGGTTCCACTTGAGTATCTACAAATTTCATTAAAATCTGTTATTAATATTGCTGGTCGATATTTATATGAAGTATCAATATTAACAATCAAATTATCTTTTTCATCTGGTGGTCTTAATTTTGGTAAATTTTTGCATTCTTCTTTTAATGATTTAATTATTTCTGTATGTTTTTCATTCCATCCCTTAGTATTTATTTTTCTAAGTAAAATTTGGATTTTATGTCTTTTTTTAAAAATATTTTCAATAAATCTTTCAACATAGTTTAAACATACTAGGAATTTTTGTATTTGTTATTTGGATTCTAATTTATCTGAAAAACTTTCTATTTTTTTTAGATATATGGATTTGTAATTTTATTCCTCTTTTATCTATTGATAATCCAAGAAAGTCTATCTCTTGTTTTTCTATTATAGATTTCTTTTTAGATAGTACAATTCCTTCTTTTTTACATTCATTAATAAATTGGATTAAATGATTTCTATGCTCTTCTTTACTATTAGAACATATTAATATATCATCAATATAAACTATAAGAAATTCATTAAACTTTTTAAATATATTATCCATCTTTCTTTGATATATTTGTGGTGCTTTTAAACCAAATGGCATAACTAACCATTCATATTTTCCTTGAGGTGTGCTAAATGCAGTATATTGTATACTGTCTTCTTCCATTGTTACTTGCCAAAATCCTAATTTACAATCAAATTTAGAATAATATTATTTTCCTCTTGCAAGGTTAATTAGTACTTCTTTATTTGGTAAAAAGTAACCATCAAATTTAGTATATTTATTTAATTCTTTATAATTTATAACCATTCTGACTTTTCCTCTAACTTATTCAGAATGTTTCATAATCATAAAGGCTGGACTACTATGAGGTCCATTGCTAGGTCTAATAAATTTTTGTTCTAATAATTCTTTTATCTGTTTTTTAAATTCTTGTGTATCTTCTATTGTATACATCATTGGTCTTACTCTTGTTATAACATTTTCTGTTAATTCTATTTATCCTTTTGGGTGGTGTGATTTCTAAAATAATAATGGATTTTCTCCATAAATCTTTTCTAATTGTTCAATAATTTTTTCCATATTCATTTCTATTCTTATCTTTAGAATCTTCCTATTTAATATTCTTTTATTTTTTATTTCATTATTAAGAATTGGTCTTTTTTCCCATTTATCACCACGCTGGGCTGACTGAACTCTATAAGGTTTAAATTCTTTAGGAATTTTTAATAAGTATCCACAAGGTGTTTGCAACATTATCATATAATTGATTTGTTTATAATATTGAAGTTGTTGTATGAAATCATTTCCTAATAATATATCACATTCTAATTTATCATATCTATAAATTTTATTTGTTGTTACTTGTTTACTTCCAAGAATTATATTAACTTTATTAGCACTATTAATTATTTGAGTACTTTCTCCTGTAATACCAATTATTTTTATATTACTACTATCATTCCATGATTTTATTAAAAAAAAAAATATTGTTATATCACTTCTTGTATCTATCAAAACACAAGTTGTAATATTTGTTTCTACAATAGTAATTTGTATATATACTGCTAATGGAAAACTTATATGATTATTCATCTAATATTTTTTACATAATGTAGTTTGTCCATTATGAAAAATATATATTCCTTTTTTTTTTTTATACTATAATCTTCTAATCCATTTAGAAAATTCATTCCTAAAAGTATATGAGGGTTTATATCCATACTCCTATCTATGTAATATGGTACTAAAAGATCTATTCCTCCTATTTTTATTGGTACTTTAACATCCAGATCTGTTGTATGTACTTGTCCATCAAAATTTACATATTTATATGGCTCAATTTTATGAGTTATTAGTCCTTTGTTTCTAATCGAAGCTATATGACATTCACTAGTTTCTGTATCTATTAATATATTTGGTCCATTTATATTTTCTCTTCCATTATAATATTTTCATTCTATTTTCATGTTTCCAGCATTTCTATACAGTTCTATTTCTTTTATTTGGTTAGTTACTTCTAACTGGTTTTTATTAGTCATTTTAATATTTTTTTGATCTTTTGATTAATTTTTCATCCTTAAATGTTATGTTATTGGAACATTCTTTTTCATTTAATTCTGTTATTTTCGGTTTATTTTTTACTATACTAAATTCATATTCTTCTGAAATTAAACTTATTTGTTTATTTGGTTCTTTTATTTTACTAATATCTTTACATTCTTTATGAACTTCAATATATGATTTATTGGAATAAATATTTCCATAATTAGAATTGGTAAATATATATAAAGCTCTATATTCTATAGTCATAATTTGATCACTGGTTGCATAATATCATCTCTATGAAGCCTGAAATGTAGTCCTAAAACTTCATTAAAGTTTCTATCTTTTAATGATACACAATATTTTGGATAACATGTAAACATAATTTTTTGTTATGCTAAATTTCCTTCTATTGTTCCTAAATGACTATCTTTTAAATTTATTATTCTTCCATCATGTAAGGTTATAGTTAAGGGTGAATCTATCTCTTCTCTAAATAGTGATTTAAATATTATTTGTATTCCTGCTAAATAAATATATTAGATTTTTTCACTTTATTTTTTACTAATCTTTGTTAATAGTTTATCGACTATATTTCTTGTTAAAAGATTTATTTTATGTTTCCCATGAGTCGTTCTTACATCTATGATTTTTTCTATTTTGTGATATTCATTTATTGCTATTCTTTCTCTTTTCCAAATTCTATCAAAGACCTTCCATTTTCCTATTTTTAAATCTAATGATAATTTTTGCAGTTTTCTAAACTTATTACTGTCAAAAGTGATTTTTAATCTATATCCTTCTATTCCTTCATATTCATGTATATGTATATTATTATTTTCTATTTCTTCAATTTCTTTATTCAGATCCTGACCCATCTTCTTCTGTTTCATTTATATATACTTCTTGATCATAATATTTTTCAATATCTGATATTTCACTAATTCATCTTTCATTTCTAAATATTCTTTTTGTAATATTCTCACTTTCTTTTTATCACAATCAGAGCTTATATGACCTATTTCTCTACAATTCTAACCTTTACATTGGCTTTTATTTTTCTTATAATTCTTATTTTTCTGTGGATTATATGGATTATTTTTTTTATAATACCTTCTTTTAGGTTTTATATATTTTTTATTAAAATTTCTAAATTTTTTAAACTTTTTATTTTTATGTTTTCTTTTATTAATTTTTCCTTCAAAATTAAATCCCCAATGCACAGGGGTTTCCATATCTTCACAACATATTCTAGTTAATTTTCCTGATTTTTTTATTAATTGTCTTTGTTGACATATATATGCAAGTCTTTCAAATAAAAATTTTATTCTTGAACCTAAAGTTCTAGGTATTCTAATATTATCTCTAACGTATTTTTCAAATTCTATTTTAAAATATATTCCCCATGAACATGATAACTTATTATAATACATATCTTGGTATACTTCTTGATTTTCATTACTATAAAATTGAACATAGTAATAGTTTCTAAATTCACAAGCATATTATTTAATTTTACATATATCACATATTGTTAAATTTATTAATTTTATTCTAGCTTTATCTTTTTCTTTTATTGATTTCTCTTCAGCATTTCTTATCCAATTTTCTCCTAAGAATTCATCAGAAATATATTCCACTAGTTTTTCCATACCTTGTCTATCTGATTTGATTATTTCTGTTTGTACATTTCTTTTTATTAATATTTTTGTATCATTACTTATTCATTCCCACCAATTCCTAACATCTCCTTCAAAGGATGCTGTTAAGAAATCTATTTTTCTTTCAATACTTTCCTATGTGTCATCTTTATTATATAAAAAGAATAATATCATTGAATCTGCCCAAATTAATAAAACTTTTTTAGTATCTATTTTACAATTTAAATCTAGTTTTGTTCCTCCATGATTAATTGGTTTATCATAATTATCATTTAATTCAAACCTATCTTTATATTTATTTCCTTTAGGTGGTTGTCTGTCTCTTACTTTATCATAAAATTGTCTATATGGTTTATTATATATGGGTGCATAACTTTCATTTGTATCATGTAATTCTTGTGTAGATGTTCTTACTGGATTAGGTCCTCCTCTAGTATTCATTAAAACTTGATATTCACTTATATCTGTTAAATTTAATTGATCAAAATTTTCTATTAATAAATCTAACTCTTCATTCATTTTTATCTTCTTTTTCTTCTATTTTTAATTTTCCTAATGATTTTTTTCAAGATTCTTCTTCTTCTTTTAATATTTTTGGTAATATATTCTTTCTAAATTCATCATCCATGCTTCTTGTTTCTACTGCTATATTTTCTTTTTCTATATGTTTCTTTCCTATTCGAGTCATTTCTTTTTCTATAAGTTTTTTTTATCTATTTTCTTATCTTTATTCTTATTATTTTCTTTTAATTCTAATTTCAATTTTTAATTTATTTATATTGTTTCTTGTTTCTTTTACTTCATTTTTTAAATCTTGTATATCGTTTATTAACATTTTTATTAATGATTTTAATTCTTTCATATATTTACTTATTGACATCTTAACTTTTTCTTATTTCTAACTCATAAGTTAATTTACATCTTTTATCTTGTTTTTTATCTATTATTTTTCTAAATCTTCTCTCAACTGTTTTTGAATCTACTAATTCTTCCTGTACTATAGTAAAATATTTGTTCTCAAGTTTTAGCCTTTCACATTTTAATTTTATTAATTGTCTATTTTTTGATATTTTCATTCCCTCTAATATTAACACTATATTTCTTATTTCTTTTTGTATTTTATCCATTTTTAAAAGTAATTATTCAATTTTTGATGTGTACTATCAATTATACTCATATTTTTCTTTATAATATAAATTATTTTCTTCATCTTCATATATATTAATAGTTTTCTCATATGTATATATATCCTTTATTGTTTCTAATATTAATTTTTCTAATATTTGTTATTTTATTTCTTTAGAAAGTTCTTTAATTATTGTCAAAGTCATTATTTTTAATTTATTATGAATAAGTTTTAAAAATATATAACTACCTTTTTCTTCTTCTAAACACCAATAATTATTTATTTTCTTTATTTTAATTTTCATGATCTCTATGGCTCTGATACCAATAAATGGGGGGTGCTCCTTAGAGCGAACATAAATCAAAAAATCAAATAAAAATATTAATCAAATAAAATTATCAAGTTTCAAATAATGTTTAAATTTTTAAGGACTAAAATAGAAGATTTTTATATTATGGTACCTTGTTATGTAATATTCAAATAGAGGGCATTTTTGGTATGAAATTTGTATAAGGGTCATTTTGGAAAACTAACCCTTTTGAAAAGGTTATTTTCATGTATTTTCGATTTTTAAAATTAAATTTTAGTTTCGCTTTTGACCCAGACGGACCCATTGATCTTTTAGGGGTATTTTTAAGTTTGACCCAGTCAAAGGACCTAAATTCCACTTTGACTTTCAAAATCATGAATATTATGACATTGGCCTCTTGTATGGTAAAAGACAAAGATGCCCTTAAATATTTTGTACAATTACAAAATAATATATTATTGAAAGGACTTTACTACCCTTTTAGTTAATAATTGAAAACCAAACACTTCCCCACTTATAAAAACTTCAAAACGAGCTTCCAACACAGAAAAAACTCTTATCTTTTCATCTGCTTGAACCGCAAAATCTAGAAAAACTTTGAAACGTTGAAGCCGAAATTTTTTTTCATCTCAATTACTTCAAATCGGTAAGTACATTTATGCATGTTTAATTTCGTTTTTAGTAAATTAGTATACGTTTGAATAGAGAAATTTTATGTCGACATAGTAGCTAGCATAAATTTTTTTTAACATATCTCACTTAAGAAAAAAATTGAACAGATGTATAATATTTTTCTTAACAAACCGTAGAAAAATTCCTACGCAAAAACAGCCAAACAGTCGGACTGTTTGGTTGTTAAATAGCCAATTAACGCCGACTCTGCACTGATTTTTGTTGGCACTGATTTTTTCTTATAATGAATAAATGAAGTTGATTAAATCTATTTCTTCATGCAGATATGATAATTTCCGTCTGTTATTTCGGTGATTTTGAATTCAAAGAAAATAATCTGTGGGAATGGAGATGGACGAGTGACGAGTGACAGATGTGGTTGTATTGCAATTTCCATAACAGATAGTACATCATACTTAGAAATGTACAACGATTTACAAAATAAGCTGAATGTCGATCAATTTCAATACGATATGAAATTGAGATATCTATTCAACGGTTATGGAGATTCATCCATTCCGATTCCACCGGTAGTCGTTACTAATGATGCTGAATTGAATTATCTATTAGAATTGAATAAAATGCATCGGACTCCGACTACTTTTGGTGTGACTTTAGTTAAGATAGATGTTATCAAAGGTGAACGCGAAGATTCAAATAGGGCGGATAATAATGGCCGAGGTTTTTGGGAGACAGTGAACATAGTTCCTGCGGATGATGTGGTTATTCCTGAGACAGTTGCTCCTAATCGTGATATCGCTGTTACGCATAGAATTCCGTCGATAGTTGAAGACAATGAGAATATAAATGAGTTTACAAATGAGAATTTGATTGCTTTATCCCGACAGAGACATGAGGTGGGTGGGAGCTCACAGGTTGGAACAAGTGGACCGTCCTTCAATTCTTCCCGTATGGCTCTCGATGATGAGGACTTGCAGGTCGAGCAACTGTTTGAAACCAAGAAAGATTTGCAGGAAGCTGTGCACCGGTTGGCATTAAAATATAACTTTGAGTTTATGGTAAAGAAATCAAACAAGTTATTGTTGACAGTTGCCTGCGTTGAAGACAGTTGCAATTGGCGCTTGAGAGCAACTAAGATGGACACGAATGAGTGCTTCGTAATTCGCAAGTATTCACGGGAACATACTTGCGAAGTGGGAATTCTTCGAAACGATCACAGGCAAGCTCAAGCATGGTTTATTGGTCGACAGATAATACACAAGTATCAGGACCCACGGATGATCTACGGACTTTCGGACATCATTAACGACTTTCGTCGAGAGTATGGAGTGGTCATGAACTACCAGAAAGCCTGGAAGGCCAAAGAATGTGCGTTGGAAGATTTAATGGGATTGACTGAAGAGAGTTATGCTAAATTGGCTAGGTATTGACATAACATGGGGACAACTAATCCTGGCACGACATTTTTTATTGAGACGGGGGCGATAATTGTTTTTAGTACTTCTTCATGACTCTTGGACAATGTATTCGGGGTTTTCGAAATGCAATGCGACCCGTAATTCTAGTTGATGGTACAACTCTGAAAGCTAAATATCAAGGCAAATTAATTATTGCTACATGTCAAGACGCCAACATCCAAATTTATCCTATTGCATTCGGCAGAGTTGATAACGAGAATGATCTGTCCATGCGTTGGTTCTTTTCTAAACTGAGGGAAGTGATCGGGGAAGTCAAAGACCTTGCCTTTGTAACCGATCGGGGACAGTCTATAATAAACGGTATCGATGAAGTTTTTCCCGAGGCACATCCCGGGTATGGCATGTACCATATACAAGGTAATTTGAAGACTAGGTATCGGGGCACGGACATCGTTTCATTGTCCAGGAGAGCAGCCGAAGCTTACAGTGCTGAAGAGTGGAATAAGTTCATGATCGAGATAGGAAGTAAATCATTACCGACGTTGGAGTATCTGACGAACATGGGGATCGAACATTGGGCGCGGTCATACTTTTCAGGACGTCGATACAACATGATGACGTCGAATAACGCGGAGTCTCTCAATGCATTGTTTAAGAAGGATCGAGAGTTACCAATTCTCGCAATGATTGAGAACATTCGTAACAAGCTACAACAGTAATTTCATGACCGATGTACGGCATCACGACGTTGCACTAGCGTGTTGGCCCCAGCTCAAGAGAAGAAACTGTTTAAGGCGGCAGAGGTTGCGAGGAAGTTGAATGTGGAAGCACTAGATGAGTTTCGCTCCGTGCAATGTGCACGTAATACGGCATATATGGTGAACTTAACTGATAACACGTGCACTTGTACGAGATTTCAGTTGGAGAGTTTTCCATGTGAGCATGCAGTTGCGGTGGCCATGTATCGAGGCTTTGTTGCAGAACGTTATGCTCTTTGTATTATACGACTGAGTCTTGGAGAACAGCATATGCTGAGACTATATTTCCTCTGTCGAATGAAGTCGAGTGGAAAGTTCCCGAGCACATTCTCCCATTTCATAATTTGTTGCCACCAGCAGTTGAACCGCGTGGTCCTGGACGTCCAAGTAAATTTAGAATACCATCTACCAGAGAGTTTTCTCGACTGCGTAGGTGTGGCAGGTGCAGAGTCGTAGGGCATACTGGGCAATTTTATACCAGTCAAATTCCCCTAAATGACGATTAGACAGGTACGTTAAATGAATTATATTTTCTTTTACTTTACATTATTCAATATTTGTTTTTTTATAAATCTTCGATGTTCAATATTTATTCTTAATAAATGGTATTTATAATGATTCATATGAAAAAAATAGTTCCATACTTGGCCTACGTGTAGAAGAACAAAACAAAAAATATAATTAAATTTCCAATGTAAATGTTATATACATTGAACACAAATTTATAATTATTTTATAATCACGAAAAATAATTAAATTTACAATTGAAATGTTACATATATTTAATACAAATTTACGGGTCAGCATTAAATTCGAACAAATCACATGCTAACTTCTTTCTCTAGTTTTGTATTCACGACTGGTTGATTCCATCAACCTTATGCCCTATACTTAAAAATTCAATGTACTTAATAGCAAATATGCCGCAGTCGCCGCTGCAATTGAACAAGAATGAATCAATTCAGTATTGTGTTACTAAAAATTAAATCTGAAAGATAAAAATAATAAAGTTCAAACACTTACCTTACGGACTGTCACGCTGTCGTCGTGTTCCGAACAATCCGCAATCTATCCTGTACATTTATCCCCGCTCATCCGACCATCATAGGAACAATTACAGCCACGGACTTCAGGTTTTGCTCCAACTGGCCTTGTGTCAAACATGAATGATCTGGATCGTACACATATATAGTCGAGTCAGCAAAAACGATCTCCAGCGTAACATAGTGTTTATTGATGCACGCTGGAATGTACATATGTGTACAACCCTCCTATGATTTTTCCCCGACATTCGGTGACAGTCCTATCACCCACTCGAGCATATATTATGGCACCGTGTACTCGTTATCCATAAGTTCGAACGACTAATACTCTATGGTAACGGCACGCAAGAACTCGGTATTTAATATGACTCGACCACGATCTCGCAGCAAGTCCATGGCTAGGTCGATGTGCTGCAGCAGGAAACATCAAAAAAATATGAGTTATTCATTTAATAAACACAAAGTGACGTATACATAAAATACACGAAATGAATAGTTCACTTATATAGTCGGCGAGCCAAGCTGTCGCAGTAGTGATATCGTGGAACCACTTGTAAGGGTCCGAGACCGTCATTTGACCTATAGTGCGGCTAACTCTGTAAAAAATAGGGAAATGTTAAAATAAGTATAGAAGAGTTAGCGTACAGTACTTTATTAAAATCATACAATACTTACTCGGGGATACTTCTCCGCCACTCTGTCTCGAACGCTTTCCACTTGGCATTGTCCACCTCCCTGAATAAGTTCGGGTGCGTCCCATCGATGGACGTCCTCCTCTTGGCCTCAGCCATGAAGGGGGAAACAACATATTATGACGGCACTCTCAACCTCTTGTCGACCACCTGCTCTGTCTCGTCAACAGCATGTCTCTTACCCTCAATCACGCCGGGCGTCCTCTCGACCTTCAGGGCCACCTCCTCCGTCCCTCCCATCGGGGCCTCCCCTTCCATCGCCACCACCTCCGCCCCTCCCGTCTGGGCCTCCTCCTCCGTCTCCACCTCCTCCGCCCTTCCCGTCGAGGCCACTCCCTCCATAGACAACCACAATGACTCCAATGTCTCATCACGCCAAAAATGTGGATGACCCCCCTCTCCATCACCATCTCTATCGCCCTCTCGATCATGATCTCCGCCATCCCTTCTGTCCCTCCATCGTCTGTCGGCTAAATCTCCTCTAAGCGTCGCTACTGTATCCTGAAAGTCGACAACGGAAGACTATAGTATTCCAACATCATGGGATAGATCGCCAACCCTCCATGTCAACTCTCGTCCCATATCGTCGACCCTCCCTGTCAGATAATCGACCTTCCCTACCAGATCGTTACCCTCCCTGTCAACTCTCGTCCCAGATCATCGATCCTCTCCGTCAAATCTCGTCGTAGCGCGCCGACCTCCTCCGCTATAAATCCATTCAAACGAGCATACAAATCATCACTATGTGCCGAAGACACACGGGGGAGGTGTCTGGACGGAGGTGATGCCAATGGCGGCGGCAATGCCCTCGGCGGCGGTGATGCCACTGGCGGCGGTGATGCCCTCGACGGAGGTGATGCCAATGGCGGGAATGATACTCTCGGCAAAGGTGATGCCAATGGTGGCGGCGATACCCTCGGCGGAGATGATCGTGGATCAGCTGGACTGCCCTCCTACATAAATAACATTACAAATTATTCAATAAATTTATACGTCGACAATATTCCATAAATTATATTTCATTCATATACCCAAGCTCGATCCAAGCTCGGATCAGACATCTCCTCGTCTAGGGGTACGGAACGCCTAAATCCCGTACAAGATCCCGAGCCTCCTCTTCCATCGACAGCGTCAACTCAGGTATGACTTCAAACTGACATATTTACATTTCAACTACTTAACGATCATGTAAACAGAATTTTAAACTACGTATAATATAAATTACAAATGCATAATACTTACCTGAGGATCGTCGAGGAGGGTCGATAACTGTTTCCCAGTAGGACATCCCTCCGATCGCGATGATCTCCAATGATGCATTCGAGGGCAGTGTGTCTCCCGTCGCTGCTCAAAGCGGACCCCCAGTACAGGGATTGTTTCATACACCCAAATCTGTAACACATACACTTATTATGCACAAATGTAATATACTTAAACTTTAATTTTGATTATATTAAACATTTACTTGCACCGCTAAGGGCAATTCATATATATCGTATTTACGCATCGACCCCCTGAGCCTCGAGTGTGCTTTGGTGAAGACATGTATAGTGTCTTCGTAGCATCTCCGGCCCTATGGATAGTTGTTGAACGCATCGACCTTGTCAACAATTTACAAATGAAAAATGTTGATGGTAGTCTTCTTATAATGACACCTCATCACACTTTCGAGGATGTAGACCAGCCCAAACTTCAATCTATCTAGCATCTGGTCGCACCCCCTGATCGCGACCATTAGTCGGGTAGAAGCACCGACCTATGTTCCTGGAAGTACGTCTCGTACAGCCTATTGCTTCTCTCAATAGCTGTATCGTCGCCCGTAATTCTCAGTCCAGTGATCAATGTAAACTCAAACGTCGAGAGACTGATGACCTTGCCCCCGAGGTCGAACTAGAGGGAATTGTCGTCGACTGGCCTCAGAAGCCGACATAGAAGTGCATCGGATGATCTGTCCTGAGTACTGCACCTCTCGCAACTGGTACAGTGGCCACAAGAAGGACCGTCGTAGCATATCTCTGTGCTGATCATCGAGCAGCTCCAACGCAGCAGTAAAACTCTCAAAGATACCGTTCCAAGCAGCTTTCCCCGCCATCCGTCTCAACTCCCCATCTAAATGATACTCCATCTTGCAAAAATTCAAATGTTAGAGTATTGAACAAGAGATAACAAAATAAAGCATAATCTTACAAAATCAAGGAAACCGAATTCTAACTACCATACAATACGCATTAAAATAAATTATTTATAAAGAAAATTAATCACAAATATTACATTTGGAAAATATATTTAAAAAAAATCAAATTAAATACATTTTCAAAAAAAATTAAAGAATATAAATATTATTTAAATAAATTAAAAAAATCAAAGGTGAAAATAAAAGAACAATAAAAAGAACAAAATAAATTGTTAATTTCGGACAACATTATCTATTCAATTATTAAATTATATAAAAAAAGGCAGTTATAAAAATTACATCATTGTTATTTAATCAAACTAAAATAAATTAATTATAAAGAAAATTAATCTTGTAATCATTTGCATTTGGAAAATATATTTTCAAACAAAAAATTCCAAATTAAATACATTTTAAAAAAACGTAAAAAATATTTATATTAGTTAAATAAATTTGAAAAAAAATTAAAGATTATTTCATAAAAAAAGGGGAACAACACAAAATTGTTAATTTTAGATAATATTCAATTATTTATATTAAATAAAAGACAATTATAAAAATTAAATAAATAAATAACATAATTTAGTTTTAATGAAAAAAATTAAATTAATTACAAAAATTATAAAAAAAATAAAAATTAATATACATTTTCCAAAAAAAATTGCAGACGGCCCATTGACTGTTAACAGTCGGTCCATGACTGTTTATCAGTCTTGGGCCGGCTGTTAACAGTCAATGGGCCGTGTTTATCAGTCTTGGGCCGGCTGTTAACAATCGGATTGGCCAACTTTTTTTGACAGTCTTTTATGAAACTCGTCGAAAATCGTCATTGTCGACGTCATAGAGGTCCAAAAATTACAAAAAAATCACATTTTTCACCCCAACATGCCCACAATCTAATTACTCATGCTCATAAGATCTAATTAAACCCATTAAATGTCATATTATTCAATAAATTAACCGGAACAAAAAATGTAATATTATTCCATTTTGACAAAAATCTGCGATAAAACTAACCGATATCGTTCTTTCTGGAGTAGATCGTGCTTCTGGTCGGCGATTTAACTCACTACGACGTTGGTGTAGTTGGCCGGTGGTTGGTCGGTCAATTTTCAAGTAATTGTGCGACGGTTTGTTTTTTGGTCGGTCGGTTAGAGAGTTTTTGTTTGACAGTTACAATCTTGAAGGGTAAAATTGTCCTTTTAGTGTAAAGTTTTTTTTTAACTTAATTTTTTTAATTCATTTATTGGGTCAAAGGCTAATGTCAAAATTTGCTACAGTTCAAGAGCCATTTTCGTGTATTTCCTCTGAACTTTTATACTTCACCTACAATTTTTAAATTTAATATAAACACTCGCTCCGGATGTCAATTTCATGATAGTTATAAATAGTCATGAATAAAGCATACTTATATATCTAGAATTTCTAATTTTCCTTAACTTATGAAACTTCCTTTCCATAATGAAACTAACTTAAGATGACAGCATGGTTAACTAACATTAAGGGTGTGTTTGATTATATTTATTTTTCATGGAAAATATCAGTTTTCCATCTAAATTCCTACTTAAAGTGTTTGATTGTTATTTTTTTCCATGGAAAATATTTTCCAACTTGTGAAAATATGCCTAATTTTCCTTGTTTTTAAGGAAAACATTTTCTTTGGATAGAGGTGGTTTTTATTTTTCACAAAAGATGAAAAATATTTTCTTTTCTAGGTGATATTTTTCATGCTAATCAAACACACTCTAAGGTTTTAACTCCCTAGGTTTTTTAGGGTTTCTAGTCAAATGGTCTCATTCTTTTATTATTTTTATTATTATAATAATAATAATAATAATAATAATAATAATAAAACATAAACCAATTATTATGGAAATGTAAAAGAAAACTCCTATTTTACATCACCACATGCAGTGATAGAATTAATGGTATTCTCAAAGTAATGTATCCTACGAATGTCTTTGAACCTCATTTAAAATTCCATAATCACCTTTGCAAACAAAATCATAAATCAAAGAGCAAGAGATAATGTCATAGCAAGCAATTCACAATCAAAGAAAGATACATGCATTATCTACAAATATCATAATTGCCAGCAAAGTGTACTTAAATAACTTCTTCGACTAATGAAACAATCATGTGATGGGAATTTGTTTTGCAGTGAGTTTTAAACATCTGCTACATTTTCGAATTCTTTCTAAGGTTTTGAATCCGCGTCATAATTTTATCCTAAATTGTTTCAATCTCTTGGCCTTGAAAACAAACAGTTGATTTTGCCCTGTTAAGTCTCTATCCACTTTTATTACATTGTATAATGAATAATAAATATATTACAATAAAACACTATGATAGAGCCACAAGAATGCTGTCAAGCCAGTGTCCTTTTGTTCATCTTGAGCACACTTTGTAAAACCAGCTATGCTTTAAAAAATGGTCATTTTTTCCCCTCAAAATGCACTTTAAATCATAACTATTCATCCGGATTCCCCTAATTGAAAATGGATTTTGTCATACATACTTACATGTAAAAAAGTAGGTAAGCCTGTCAAGCTTGATATTTAGACTTACTCGATCAAATCGAGTAGTCTATGTTTATGTAAGAGACGAAATCAAACATGATAGACTAATGTTGTATCTTCGTTAACAAATTCGTATTTCTTTCCTCCCCCGAAGAAATATGTTTAGGTCAGAGTCAAAAACTTGTAAGAATAAAGTTTACATTTATTGTTGTAATGAGATGAGTATATTACAAGTTACAACTTTCCTCATTTGATTAACTTGTATAAAGAAATACTTGGTGAGTACATAAAAACAAGTAAATGAACACGGTATGAATCGCAATCATGATATTTTGTACAGAGGCGAATTTAGGTGGGAGCTGGGCTGGGCTTCCGGGTCCAATAGCTTTTTTTAAGGTATTTTTATTTTATTTTTGATAAAAAATCAGTTTTTTATGTGTAAAATTCTTTTTTTCGACATAGTAGCCTGGTTTGAAATTTTGTAGCCCGATCTTGGATCTAATTCTGGATCCGCCCCTGATTTTGTATAACGACAGGAAAATTTTTGGTTAATTCACTTGGTGATATGATGCGACATGTTTCTAAACTTTCAACCCTGTGAAGTGTATACTTTGTCACAACCATATATTAGCATAAAATTCGAAATTCATCCTATATTACTTCATTAAAAGAATAACAAAATCGTATATAGGATACTATAAGAAACGTAGAAAGAAACTAAAATGAGTATATTTCTGTAATTGTCGTTCCGATATATAATCAGTTAATTATAATTTTTAATCAAAATTAACACCGGAAAAAAAGGTGAGACCTTCTACTTAAGGAAAAGAACTCTGCTACTGAGCCCGGCTCAGTAACCGATTCAGGGACAGGGGGCTGAGGTGGCATCACCTAAGCTCCTGATCTCATACATTTTTCTTTTAAATTAGATTTAAGGGCCGAGGTGCTCCTGATCTCATACATTTTTCTTTTAAATTAGATTTAAGGGCCGAGGTGAAAACACCTCGACACCTTGGCTTTGGGCTTTTTTTTGGCCTGATCATGCCATCTCAGCCCCCGATCTCATACATTTTTTTTTTTTTAAATTCAGATCCAAGGGCCGAGGTGAATACACCTCGGCATCCTGACTTTGGGCCTGTTTTTTGACCTGGCCAACAACCACTTTCCTAAGGAAAATGATGAGTGTACAAGGGTTCTATTTTCACAGACCCTTGTCAACACTCAGAAACAATGGATTTCACACGGAGTCCAACTGAAAAAAAAAAACCACCCATGCATCTGATGTATGTGAGTGTTCGGTATGGTTTCGTACATCACAACTCCCCACCCAAACACAGCCCAAATCTCAACAAAGATTCCATCATTCTACACTTTACAAAGTACTCCGTCTACTTTCACAGTTTCCAAGAATTTGCTGACGCCCCCGAAGTACTTCTCCATCACACAGATTCCACAGATTATGCGTACACGCCTTCGTCTCAACTTTTGAGAGTCCTCATTTTCTTGCAGTTGAAAACTTTTGCTGTTCACTTTTCTGCATCTAGGGTTCCTCTGAAGTGAAGGTGGAGGATTGCACGAAGTTGGCCATGGATTCTTATGATTTATGTAGCATATGCCTTGACGTCTTCTGTCAAAACAACCCGGCTACGGTGAAACGCCTATATATTTTTCTTTCGCAATTATTTGCCAATTACATGTTTGGCTGAGCCTAAAATACCTTTTCGGAAAGAAACCTCTATCTTATTCTGTTGTTGAGTACTTTTGCTTCTATCAATTATAGCTTTATATATAAGTTTTGTGCTTAAGAACACGTGCTATAAGCCTCAAATGGTAAGAAACTTGGTTAAAACCAACTTTTTAAAGTTTTTCAAGCAGGTTTGGACCTCTAAAAGTTTTAATTTTAAGTCATTTTAGTTCAGAATTAACTTTTTTAAAAGCATGCTTTTACTTGTAAATAAGTAAGTTTGTATCTTTCCTGTATGGCCAACCTTTCGTTCTCTAAAATCATGTCGGATAATGTCTTATATATAGGTTACCAGTTGCAAGCATGAATTCCACCTTGGATGCATTCTTGAATGGTATCTGCTTGTGCACTTTCATTTTCTACTTCTTTTTTTATTTTTATTTTTATTTTTATTTTTTATACCTTGTCATTTTAGGGCATCTCCAAAGGAGACCCAAAATGGTGCAAAAAAAAGATTGTGTTTGTACTTCATTTGCACCATTTTGTTCTTAATTTTGACATAGAACAAATTTTTCTTCCCTTGTGTTCCTTTTTTCTTTTTTTAACAATAAATTTTAATAATTAATAATTTATTATTGTGGTGGTGGTGGTTATTATTATTACACTCACATCGAGAATTAGACGATAATACTTCTAATATTAAGATTTGAAATTCGAAACGCATTTTTTTTTTTGACGTTGAATGTTATTTTTTCTTAATTGTGGTATTTTCTGCTAAGCTCTTGTTTGTTTGATGGGGGATTAAAATTAGAATTTTAGTAAATTCGATAAAAGTTGATTAAGTAATGGTTGAAAGTTGTAGGTCTGATAACATGTACGATTAAAATTAATTATTGAATTTGATTTAAATCAAGATATATATTTTAGTTCGAGGGTTAAGCTTACTACATGTTTTAAAATTTACTATGAATTCAATGTTTTCATTAATTAAATGTAATTATTTATTTAGTAATTTATGTAGTAATAAAATAAATAAATCATTAAGTTTAAAAAAAATAAAATAAAATGATATTTATTTGATGTTGTTTTTGGTTGGAGATTTTCAGTTTAGTGCAAAATTTGCACCAAAATAGATTTTAGCCAAACCATGCATCTATTTAAAGTTTATCCAAAATATTAGAATATTTGTAAGTTTTGGTGCAATGGTTGGAGATGACTTTAGCTTAGCCAACCTTATATCCATTTAAAGTTTATTGTAATTAACTTTTCTTGCCAAAAAAGTAGAATTATTCTTCACCCTTCATCCTCTGGAGTTTTTAATGATTTTAAAGTTTTGATTGGTGCTGAAAATGTTTGGCTGAGATTAATAGTCAGTCACAAGCTTAAAAAGTAACTTTTAAGTAACGAGTGAAGATGAGAAATTTATGCCTACAAGTTCTAAACAGGTGCAAGACAGGATGTGATTGTCCAATTTGTTCACAACGTATCAGTCTGGAAAATTCTGCCAGGTTCGTTTTTGAGTTTTAGTTTCTTGTTTATCATTAATATTGATATGTGATTACTACATGTTTCATTTTTGACAGCCAAGAATTGCTGGAAGGAACAGAAAGAAATAGAGGAAGAAAAAAACTTAATATAGCTCCTCGAAGGGCCAATGAAAATTCGTCCACCTCTTGTCTCAAGCCTGGCGAAAATTCGAGGACAGATGCCCCATCCTCTAAGAAACAGAGGACGGAAACGAGGAAGACAAGGGCATTTGAAACTAACGAGGAGGACGATGTAAATGAAGAGGCTATGAAGATGCTTCCTGCCTACCTTGCCTCCACTATCGACACAATGAATAAATTTGTTGGCATCAGGGAGGCTAAGAGGGAAGAGTGACGAGGATATCCTCAAGTCTAGTGTCTCCCATTTAATGAAGATGACTGTGCTTATGGTGGAGCATGCTGATCGGATGGTGTACCTGAACAAAGCAAGCCGAAAGACTATGGAAGAGCTTGACGTTGCTCGAGAAGAGATAGCTGATCTTCTGAGGGAGAAGGCGAAGATGAGGGAGGAGTTAGACGCTGCTCAAATAGAGATCGATGCTCATTGTAGAGAGAGTGTGAATGCTTGTCAGAGGGCCAGTCGAGCCCGGCAGGCGAGTATTAGGGTGAAGGCGGAGCTGCAAACGCTGAAGGGATTCGGTGCAGCCAAGGGAGAGAAGCGCAAGGTTTACTCAGCTGTCAAGGAAGCTGAAACATCTAAAGCAATCAATTCTTTCAAACAGACGGAGGAGTTCGAGATCTTGAAAGATGAATTGTACATGGAAGGGGCTCATGCTTTGCTTGATAAAATTAAGGAGGAACGTCCACAGTGGGACCTTAGCTTTGTTGAAGAAAATGACTAGGTTTGTTTGTAGCCATTAAAGCCTTAGGATTTGTGTAAAGCAAAAACGTGTTTTGACCTTCCCCCGTGTTTTTGAAATGTTGTAATCAGTCATGGAATGAAATCTTTTTGTGATGATATTTCTCTGCGACGTTTGTCGATTTCTCGAAAAAGTAAAATTAGAAACAATTCAAGCAATTGCCTGATCTGATTGGTCATAAGTTTAGTAATACTTTTATGAGATGAAAATGAAAGTACCCCGTGTTTTATTGTTATTATTAATTTTTTGGCCATTTCTTGTGGTGAATGAATTTTATTAGACTTGTTTGCACTTTTTATTTTGAATTATTTTTGTCATTTTACATTAAGAACGAGTGTTTGTTTGGTAGGAGTTTTGTTAATTGATTTTTTGATCGTTAGAAATAAAGTGGGTTTTACTCGTTAGAGAAGAATTTAAAAATGACGGTTGGAATAGTAGGTGAAAAATTTAATGTTAATTGGATTAAAATTTCTATCAAACATGCTCTTAACTTATTATTTGTTGGGTGCTTGAGTTGTTTTAAATGCTAGGAAAATGAAAATAGTAGTTTGAATAAAGTTCAGTTATGGTATGGAAGTTCCATAATTAAAGTTGGACATAATAATTTCATTTACAAAATATTGAATAATTCTTGATTTGGTTCGATTTTCTTTGTATTCATTCAGTTTCGGACTATGTGAATCCCTATTTAAACCAATATAGACATTATCTTATAAACAAGAGTGGTTAGAAGTGATCTATCCTTATTCCTTCTTACCCTAAAATGCCCAATTGTCTCTAGTCTTTTTTCTATTGAATCAAATGTAGTTTAGTTTGAGGATTCCAAAACGTACCCAAAAAACAAGTTTTTTGAGGATGACAAAAGATCTTCCATTAGGGGACATGTCCTTATCACATTGTGTGACCCAAGATCTACTTTCACGCATTACACGCGCTATGAAAGAAACGTGGGATTTTGTTTGCTTAGCTTGGAGATGAGGTCACTCTTAAGACAGTTACAGCTGGCCATCCAGCTTCACTCGGCTTTTTCTTCTTGGGCCGCTCCATCATGGAGCTTGTGGCTTAGCTCACTGCTCATTTGTTTCCACTCTATTTTTTGAAATTTAGCCTCCATTTTATGTAAATGAAAATGAGTGAAATAGTTTTTTTTTTTTTTTTTTTTTTTTACATTTGATGCAATCAAAATCGTACTTCTAGATTTCCCGAGCTTGATGACGGATGTGGAGCGCGAACGTGATCTTCCGATACCTGAAACAAATGCAACGAGGTGTGTTCTCGTCGCCCCTTCGATACTTAAGTCAGAAAGGAAAATATATGCGTGAGGTTATGTGCTGAAGAGTAATGTAAAAACGTACCTGAATAATGGCCCCATGTTCTGCTTTTATAGGAGTAGGTAGTGTGCTCCTAGTAGGATTGTGTTGGTTGGATGTTTTTATCCAAGGGAATTTCTATTATAAAGAGTGTCCTACTTGTAATGGAATTGTTTGACAAGTGGTGTCAGGGTTGATGTAAAATCCTTGGGTGTTTAGGTTTGTTAGTTAGGTACCCAGGTCTTAGAAGGAATGTTGGTGGTGTATGTCTCGAGAACTATTCTCGAGGACATTGAGAGAATGTAAATGTGTCCTCGAGGTATCTCGAGGACTGCGACACCTCGAGGACTTAGGGTGACCCCGAGGACCATAAAAGAGAAATGAGGTGGGGTATATATTGAGTCATCGTGATAGACTCCTCGGGGTATATCAATATTGGCATAGTCAACATGTAATAATATTTTATGAAAAGTTGTGTGATTAAAAATGGAAGAGAAAAAAATGAAATGAAATTTAATAGGATCCAAACTAAGGTTAAAAAATAGTAGCCCCTGTTCTGTCATTTTGTTAATTTTTCGACTAACTATGACATCTAACAAAGCGAGATTGCACAGGAAGGTAAATTGAAATGCAACACAACACGTGGAAATTGTGGTGCTGGATCTCAGTGGCGGATTTTCATGACAAAAATGGGTTATTGGCGAAGGAGAAATATAGTTGTGATGATAAAAATTGGGGTAGATGGATGAGACAAGATATTTTCATTTTCTTTTCGTTTGCCAAATTCTGTTTTTTTTTTTTTTTTAAATTGAAGTACGGGTATAACAATCATTCTCAAAAATTAATCTTTTAACAGTCAAATAAACATTTTCTTGTTAGATAGAAATTCGACCTTACATTTAAAATCTCACTTTTAAAGATTAAGTAGCTACCGTTATACTTGATGAAATATTAAGGAGCCCAACCATAATTTTTTTTTCACCGAAATACTGAAAACAATATGGCATTGAGAAAAGCACAAACGGATCAAAAATCAAATACAAGTTTGAAATAAAAATAGAGAACTTGGCCCGTAGCTTAAACCTGTAACAGGCGCAGCTTAAGGCTTAAGCCGGGTTTTACCAGTAGACCGGGAGATAGCGCTAGCCCGTCCGAACCTTAAAGTATAATAACGTGATTTTACATTTTAGCCCCGCCCAATTTCCCCATCTCACTTTCCACCTGTCTCCTTCCTTCCATTGTTAACCTCTGGGCATTCCCTCTTTAACCATTTTTAGGAGACACTCGGATAAGACTTGCTTCTGTAATGATAAATGACAAGTGACATTTTTCGAAAGAACTTGTTTTGGCTAATTTTACAAATCGAAAGCTAATTATGTATGAAGTGATATTGAGTGGGTAATAAAATCAATAAAATTGTCTTCACGTTCACACATTTAGACCTTGTTTGATGACTATTATTATGTAAAAAAATATGTTTTGGATAGTGAATTTTTAGAGAATGTGTGGTTAAAAAATAAAAAAAATAAAATTGGATTTACTTGCAAAATAGCTTATTGTGTGTAAATGTGTTATAAAATGCGTATTTAAAGAGTGTTAAATAAGGCTTAATCTAGAAAGTATGATTTCACTCCACATCACATGAAGACGATCCCGAATTTGTGTACGTTACTCGATAATCTTTTAATCATTAGTACTTGTTTGTGCTTTGTTATTTGTAAGTAATGTATTAAGAAACAGTGATTGATGTTGAAATATATGATTTAAAAAAAGAAAAAAAATTTGATTTGTGTGTAATATTATTTTAATAAAAAATTTATGACTAAAAATAAAGAACAGCAGAAAAAATAATGTGATAGAATAATGGCAAACAAAACTTTAACAAGAAGAGAGGCGCAAACTAGGAGTTACTTGTAACGAGTTTTTACGCCTAGACACAATAGTAGGTAATCATTAATTCCACCCTTCGTGCTTTGCCCTTTGCCTCTACTTTAAGATTCCACCAAACAAAACAATACAATGCATCACGAACCACCTCCAAAATTAATTTCCCAGTCTCCAAAGAAACCCATTCTAGAGAGAGAAGTCAAATTGTTTTAGAGATAGAAAGTGAAGTTCTTCAAGGCCATGGATTTTCTCATCTATGGCGCCTCCAGTTTCATCTTCTACACAATCTTCACTGTTCTTGTCGTCACAAGTGCCGCATTGAAAGAAAATCAAAATCCATCGGCAAAGAACTTGGTTGCAGGGTCCTCTAACTCTGTCCAGATCAACTCCAACTCAGTTCTCGTAGCCCTTTTGGATTCTCACTACACTGAGTTATCAGAACTCGTGGAGAAAGCACTTTTGCTGCAAACCCTTGAAGAAGCAGTTTCGAAACATAACATTACTATCTTTGCTCCCAAGAATGAGGCTTTGGAAAGGGATTTGGATCCCGAGTTTAAGCGATTTTTACTCGAGCCCGGGAATTTGAAATCGCTTCAAAATCTTTTGCTTTTTCATATGATTCCGACTCGCATCGAGTCGACTCGTTGGCCGGTGGAGTTAGAAAAACCAAATCATCATAACAGCTTGGTCCGGGATTCCAATGGCGAAACACTTCAGGTGGTTGAGAAAAATGGGGAAAAACTTGTAGGCATGGCGAAGATTATCAAACCTGATGATATAACCCGACCCGATGGAATTATTCACGGCATTGAGAGAGTTTTGATCCCGAAATCGGTTCAGCAAGATTTCAATACTCGCAGGAGTTTGAGGTCCATTTCTGCTGTGCTGCCGGAGGGAGCACCGGAAGTTGACCCAAGAACACACAGACTAAAGAAACCAGCACCGGTTCCCGCCGGTGCGCCTCCCGTTCTACCCGTTTTCGATGCCATGGCACCCGGTCCGTCTCTGGCACCGGCGCCAGCTCCGGGCCCAGGTGGACCCCACCACCACTTCGACGGCGAGAGCCAGGTGAAGGATTTCATCCAAACTCTTCTACATTACGGTGGCTACAATGAAATGGCCGACATTCTTGTAAATCTCACATCCTTGGCAACCGAAATGGGACGATTAGTCTCTGAAGGGTATGTATTGACAGTTTTAGCTCCAAATGATGAGGCCATGGCGAAATTGACTACAGATCAGTTGAGTGAACCCGGTGCGCCGGAGCAAATAATGTATTATCATTTGATACCGGAGTACCAAACGGAGGAAAGTATGTACAATGCCGTGAGGCGATTCGGGAAAGTCCGGTATGATACTCTCCGGCTGCCGCACAAGGTGGTGGCGGAGGAGGCTGATGGTTCGGTGAAATTCGGACAAGGTGAAGGCTCTGCTTATTTGTTCGATCCTGATATTTATACAGATGGGAGAATTTCTGTTCAAGGGATTGACGGGGTTTTGTTTCCTGCTGAGGAAAATAAGGCTGCGCCATCTAAACCCGCCGCCACCGTTGCTAAGGTTGTCGGAAAACCCAGAAGAGGTATGTTCTTTTAGTCTTCTTAATTTTCCCCAATTTTCAGTTACTCCATTGAAGGATCTTTTTTTGTTTCTTATGTGAAGAAATTATTTATGGATGTGTTCATTCTGTAAAAATCTAGTTGGTTTGGATCATTCCATAGATATAATCAGATTTCACTTTCTTGGATTTAATTTAAACTAATTTTCTTGGATTTATTAACCAATAGATGATGAATTAAGCATGCCCTTTTGACAAATTATTTAGTATTGAATGTTAGGTAGTGAATTGTGTCGGTGCAGCATAAGAAAAAGAATGGCATCCCAAAATCATCAAAGAACCCTTCTGATTAGAGTTGGTAAGCTTAAATAATGGATTATATTCAAAATGTACAATTTGTAAGCAACCTTGACGAAGGACCCGTTTGGCATGCTTTTTTAAGTCAAAAGCTACTTCTTAGACTAAGAAGTTGTGTCTGTGCATGTTTGGATAATTATCTGAAGTGTTTTGTTTGGCTTGGCTAAAAGCATTTAGAAGAAACTGACGTAAACTAGTTTCCTCATTAAGCTCTTATACAAGAAGTAGAAGCAAAAGAAGAAACCCTATCAAATGGGCTCCAAGATTATAAGAAAATAATAGCCGCTTTTAAATAAATTTTTGTTTCCCCCCTATTTGACAACCATTAATTGGGGAAAGCAAAGTTTTGAATAGTGTTTTTTAGGAGAACGTGTGGTTGAAAAGTAGTGACAAATTTTGGGTTTACGTGCAAGATATTTTATCGTGGGGTATTGCTTATTTGTCAGAACCCTTGTGCTAGAGGTCTTACAGGGCATCTCTCATGAGGTGGGTCCACCTCATTAAAAGAAAAGTACCCCATAAATACTGACCCACCCCTTTTTTATCTAGCAAATGGGGTCTGGTAATGTAGCACAACCCTTTATTGTGTGAATGTGTGATTGAAAATAAGTACTTAGAAAAAAAAGTTTGAAATTAATTGTTATTAAACATGGGCTAAGTAAAAGTTATTTTTTTTTAAGTGAAGTTCTATTTCCAAATGTGTTTAGATACATTAAAGTTACTACTTATTTCTTACCTTATGTTCCAGCTTTGACTGAGCATACTTATGAAAATACATTCAATTATTAATTATATATTCATAAGTCAACTTTTTAAGCTTAACAAAACATGTTGAATCCATGTCATGAAAGATACATTCAATTCCAGCCTAGCCTTAGCTGTGAATTTTCTTTATGTTCTATGATTCTTTACTTCTATGCTGAGACCAGCCTGTCTTTTGACTTATTCTTATGCTTTACAACACATTCTGCTTGATATTTCATAATTCTACGAGCTTTTAGACGACGTTGTTGAGTATTGTACTAGAGGAGACAAATGTTTCATGTTCTATTTATCTTACCTCGATGAGAAAAAATATAAGTAAACATGTGACAGTTGAAACTTTTAGATAAGACAGTTTTATATGTATCTTTGACTAAATCACAATGATTTGCGGAGTTTGCTAATTTATATGCTTGAAACATTCTCTACTTACGACTGCATCAATAATATGTTTTTGATGTCGAACATGTGAAGAAACTAATCTTATGCTTGGCATGTGAAGAGCTTCGGTAGGATATTTCTATGTTACACACATGGTAGGATCGTTCTTTCAAATCACAACAATCGGACCTCGAGCCACTTCAGGGTAACACCTCGGCAGTCGGTAGGGCTTGAGGTCCGTTATTTGAATGAAGGGTCCTACCATGTGTGTATATAAGATCGTCCCACCAAAACTTCTTTAGTTAGGTACCAAAGAGGAGGGAGAAAAAAAAAAAAAAAACTAAAATTTTGTTCGGACACATTTTTGCTAGTGTGATTGCAAGATTTTTGTATTAATAATTGAGTGACTCCTGGATTTTGTTCTGATAAATGCAGGGAAGTTAATGGAGGTGACATGCAGTGTGCTTGGGGCCATTGGTCATTTTACAAGCTGTCACTGAATTATTACTCAGAAAAATCTGAAAAAGAAAATAAGAAAATGCAGGAGATTTTTTTCTTGTTATTTTGTTATAAATAGTAATGTAATTACATAATCCATTTTTTATTTTATTT
>NC_036238.1:23135409-23151474 GCF_002742605.1 Olea europaea var. sylvestris
ATTATTCACGAAATATAAGAAGCAGATATTATTTACTTTCACAAGAAATCGAAGAATTTCCTGAGAATTCTACAATATTTGTTTGTTATTTTTTCTCCGATGGATGGTCGACCTTCATATCGGTTCAAAGTATGATCCATAGACTCTGGCATGTTAAAAGTCTCCTCATAATCAGTTAAAAAATTATTACTTTGACCGGTTCGGCTTCCATTAATTTTAGAATCAAAATTATGACTACAAATTTTGAAAATAAAATTCATCGCAGTCGAGATGAACACGAGTTGAATGAAAGCTCAGTTCAACCAAACCAATTGACAATGGATTTTAAACTCTAGTAGTTGTTTGCATGCCCTATATTTTTGACATGAGACGAGAAAGTTGTGGATGGTACAAGTGAAAAGATATCTTCAATTGTCTTTAAGGGGCTGTTTGGCATGATTCAGTATGAGGAATATCTTTATTTAAGAATTTTATCATGTTTTTGTATGCTCTAATAATTTATTGTTTAATCACATCGCAATAGTAAAGTGAGCTGGCTCACATGGAATTATTAGTTGTGAAATGAATGGACTTCTGTCGACTTTATTCTTTGTTTGGCAAATGGAAAAAGAAAAATGCTACTCAACCACATTGTTTGATACAAAGGTTGACACACTTCTCACAGCCGAACTGTGGGTCCCGCGCGAATAAAATAATGTCAAGCTCCCATGTGTGTGTGATGTGTCAACCAATGTGGTCGTGTAGCAGGCTACACTTCACTTCTAAGTTCCTACACCAGCCAACCATTAGGTTTGAGGGTAGCATTTAGCTTACTTCCAAATTGAATATTGTCAAGCATCAATAACAAAAATTGGACCGACGGCAAGATATATAATCGATCTTTTAGAGACATGAAATGCAGAATATGGAATTCTTATTGGAACACGAGTACTTCGAAATAATAGACACATTATTTCCTTGTGATCATAGAATCATAAATATCCAACATTCTTGAAAATAATCCTAGTTAACTATTTCTCGATGCTCAACACTAATGGATTTCTATACAGTTCAACAGACTTGCATTGCCTCCCTATATCCAATATCAATATTATTCTGTAGATTTTTCTTACCTGAATCCGTATTTCCTTTATGCATCATGGCCACAAATTCATTGTAATCTATCCTGCCATCCTGAAAAATAAAAAATAAGAACTTATTACGGTGGATGAACACCCAAATACTAAGTAAATAACTAAATAATAAGAAACCTTTAGTTATGGAACATCTACATTAATAGGACAAAACACTGTTATGCTACATTAGACTAAATAGGGATTGGACGGGAATTGAAAATTTTGATCATTCGTTTTTTTCGTTTTCTTATTCAAATATAAAATTTGAAACGAAAAGAATTGGAGATCGACATGTCTACTTTACTATGTCATTTGAGATCAACTATGGTTTATGTTTTAACATTTTAAGAGCAAGATTATAAAGTTAAAGCAACGATAGAAGCCCTTACATTGTTTTGATCAGCTTCTTGGATAATTTCTTCCAAGTGAACATCCTGCATGCCGAACTCTTCACAAGCCTTTTGAAGTGCATCTCGTGTAATGTAACCTCTTCTATCTTTGTCGAAGTATGAAAATGCTGTAAATAGATTATCTTCCTTCTCAATCGTGTCCAGACGCAACGTTGCAGCAATGAACTCACCATAGTCAATTGTACCACTATTGTCAACATCTGCCTGCGCAGTCAAGAAAATGAATTGGAACCGAAGAGATATGTGACATAGTGTTGCCAAGCCTATTTAAGCCCCCGTATGGCCCCTATTTTCTTAATGCGTGGAATAGTATTTTTTTTTAAAATAAATGGTTTAAAAATAAGAAAAATTTTTCGATTTACATGTAATATTATTTTATGAAAGATTGTGTAGTTAAAAATAGGAGAGAGAAAAATGGAATGTAATGTAATAGAATTTATTGGGGGCTAAATGGAGGCTAAATGTGGTGGTTTTTTGTTATTCCGAATACAATGTAAACTGTCGATGTTTAAACCTCTATTTTATCCTATTGATATCTAGTCACATATTATATGCAAACTTGGTAAAGCGAGAGATTAGAAATGACACTTACGGCTTTTAGCAAATCATATATCTCAGATTCATCAACATTAGCTCCAAATCGTTTTAGACCACCCTTGAGTTCTTCAAAAGTGATCTTACCACTGCTGTCCGTGTCTAACATTTTGAACATTTCTCTTAACCCTGCAATTTCTTCTTGGGGGAGACTTTCCGCAATGACCTAGAAGCAGAAAAATTGATTCAGAAAAATGTAGGCACAGAAACTAAGTGCGTGTTTGATAGGAAGATTGCACACTGAACAACATAATAACAAGAAGATTGCCTAACATGCACTAAAAGAACATAGGAAACATACATTATACTTCTGTCCTAAATATATTATTGTGTATGCATAAATAATAAAATGAAAAATTAGTTCACTCAAGTAATCCGAAATTCTTGATTGCTCTTACTCAAGAATGATCTATTTGCTCTCCGTTTTTGGAGGTTAAGATGCAAAAACATACCCTAAGAGCAATTTTCTTGAGCTTGTCCAAGGCCGAAAACTGTTTCAAGCGGCTTAAAACTGCAGAATCAAGAGGTTTGTAGGGAGCTACTCCATCGACCTGCACCCAAGGGTGACCTGGAGGAAAATAAGTTTTAAACTGGATAGAAGAACTAGATATGTTAAAAGAAATTCTGCACTTGGAAACTAACAATTCTAGTGTTTTTCAAATTTTATCTTAACAGTAGTTCGAATGGATAACAATAAATGTAGAACCGACTCGAGAAATGATATCCGATGGTATATAGTGACTCCCAAAACTTTATGCCCAAAATAATAAAACATAACTCGATATCACGTGTCAACATAACACAATCCAACAATGAAAATAACAATAAATCTATAAATTTGAACAACATTAATTCAACATTACCGAAAGGATAGTTAACCTAGTACTGTAATCTATTTATTTAATAAAAAGTTCCAAGTATTTTAAGCAAAAACACAAAGGGTAATTATTAATTCATTTTCATCTCGTGCTTAGAAAAGTTTCTCTTTAAAACTCAATCTGTCGAATTTTACGCATATATTAGCCATAAAGCTAAAACTAATAATAAAACTTACAAAGAATTTCATGAGCAGTTAACCTCTTTCTTGGATCTCTCACAAGAATTTTCTTCACCAAGTCTCTAGCACTTTCAGATATTTTGGGCCAAGGATCTGATGAGAAGTCAAGGTCGCCATACAAAACGTCTTCAAATATTTCTTGCTCACTTTCTGGGTGAAATCAAACAGAAGCATGAGAACTATCTGTGTAAAATTCAGATGACATCAAACTTGAATGGAAAAAATGGCTCTTTCTTACCACCCCAAAATGGAGGCACACCACTAAGAAGGGTATAAATAATCACACCCACGCTCCATACGTCTGCCTCTGGTCCATAACGATTGCGAAGCACTTCCGGAGCAACATAATAAGGGCTCCCAACCACATCAGTGAAAATTTGCCCTGTAGGTTCATAGTGAAAAATTCATACATAATTATTTTCGTCTCCATTTTTGTTACGTATTAATCCAATCATATGATTTCTGATGAATATGTGTTAGAAGATTACAAGTAAGTCAAAATGAATCAAGAAAGATCATATTTTTGGATATACCTGGTTTGAAGAAGACTGATAATCCAAAATCTATAATCTTTAAGGGTGAATCCTCATCCTCGTTAACAAAGAGAAAATTCTCGGGCTTGAGGTCTCCGTGCATGACTCCCAAAGAATGGCATGATTCTATTACACCAACTATTGTCCTAGTAAGCTCGGCTGCTTTTTTCTCCGAATAATGCCCCTGCTTAATGATTCTATCAAATAACTCGCCTCCCGTACACAGTTCCATGACAACATGAACAGCCACAGAATCTTCATAAGCACCTTGTATAGAAATGATATTAGGGTGCCCGGATAAATGATACATGATCTGAATTTCTTTCCTCACATCCTCAACATCTTCCATGGTTAACAATTTCCTCTTTGCAATGGATTTACATGCATACTCCTTTTGTGTTTCTTTCTCCACACAAAGAAAAGTCGTTCCATACTGCCCGTTTCCAAGTTTGGGCCCCAAATTATAATGCTCTTTCAAATGTCCTGTTTCGGTTCTTAGCACGGAATCCACCTGAAGACCAACAGTCGCCAGCCTCTTTACATTGTGAGGTTGCTTGGGTTTTGGGGGCAGAACCGGTTTAGCCTTCTCGTTCATGATCGCAGTCAAGTGTTCCGGTATAGTGGTTTGAGCAATACTTCTGTCCTTATTCGTGATCTTGATCACCTCTTCCCATCTTCTGGCCTCAGTTTGTTTTCCCTCTTCCATGACTATGATTGCCGTCTCAAGTTTCCTGGTCTCCTCGCCTATCTTCACCAATTCCGGGGCCTTATTCTGAACTTCTGGCTCTTTCGTAACATTAGATCTTTCCTGACTTATTTCTTTCTCATTATAAGTGATCATTTCGGGTGATGTAGACCACCGTAATGAATGAGAAATCGTGTGGAAAAACCCATCCTCAGAAATCCTTGCACTAACACAATTATTTCCCATCTGTTTCTGCTCTTTCTCCCTTTAAAGAACTATTGAGAATTTAGCTCAAGCACCATAAACCTCTTTTAACACTTCTTCCATGTGTATGCCTTCAAGTGTGTAGAACTCCTATCCCGAAAAATTCAGAACAATTGGGAAAAACCCTTTAAATGAGAAAAGTTAAGAAATTTATCAAAAATTAAGGCTGGACAAAACACTACTGCATATTAACAAATATACAAGAATTTGTAAAGAAACTATGCCCGATTGAGGATTAAAAATCAAAAATAAAAAATCCTCTTATTGTTCAAACTACTATTAAATAAATCAATCCAAAATTCCAATTCCGTATCAAATTATAACACTGCAAAAGAACTACAAATAACGTCAATACAAGAACCCATAAAAAAAAACTGAAAGGTAATTTATTGAAAAAGTCACACACTGAATAGAATGAATCAACTGCTATGAATAAGATAAGAAAGTGTCCATTGGAAAATTGGAAGAGCTTATCGTGTGAGAAAACCTTCTTTTACCAATTCTCACTCTCAATATATTATACATTTATATGATTCGTATGTTAGGTAATGAATTAAGGTTTTGAATTCTTCTCTCCCTCCTTTCTTGAAATAAACGCAGTCATACCAATACCATCACTGACTTAAGAAAGGAAAACAAAGTTACTTTTTAATTATAGTTAAAAAGGACCTTTTTACGTAATTGTTATTTAACATTTTAAAATTTTTGTGAGGGTAAATTTCGTACACAGTACTAATTAAGCAATTCCGATTAGTAAATCTATTAATATAAAAGTTTTAGTCTCTTAAGAATATGTAGTTAAATTTTGTTTTCGACATGCTCCTATGCATAGTGTGCATGATTTAATGTGCGTCTTGAACTCAAAACTTTCGTATTATTAAATATATTATAAATCATCCCATCTGAAAATCTGATTTTTTTTTTAAAAATATTGCACATTTAATTATCTAATTTTTTTTTTATTTAATAGTGATATAAAATTTTATGAGTTTAGACCAAGTCTTGAGACGGTCGTCACCTAAAACTATACTAAATTTATAAGAAAAAGAAAATACTAAATAAGATTTTAAATTTCTTTTTCTTCACTGCATTTTCATTGGATTATTGATCAATATTTAACTACGTGTATTGAAATTAAAGAAATAAAAATGGAGATGTGCATGACTGCCGGAGTGGCAACCCACTTAGGGGATAATTCTTTGAATCTTTCTCAATTCATGTTAATCAAATATTAATATGTTATAAATACCGATTGACCGGCAGTCGCCAGCTGCCGGACGGTACCGGAGCCCAGGCGATAATTTAATTTTTGCATAATATATTCTTTCCCTGTTGCATATATGCAAAATTAGTTGCATTAACATCATAAAATCTAATGAATAAAAAGAGAAAACTCACTAATTTATCAATGTCTCAAAAGATGGATGAAATGCTTGAACAAGGAAAAGATAATCTTGAGTTTTATCAATAACAAATAAAATCACGAATTAAGGCGAGCACGATTTTTTATCGTTGCTCGACATGTTGCATAAGAAAATCATAGATCTTTCGCTTCAGAGGCTCGATCTTTCCCATCATCAACTCGTCCTTTTTAGATACTTCGCGATCCAACCAGTCGTTGACTCGCTTCAACTGTGATACAATTCCTGCTATTGGACCACCATGGAGATTCTTTGGATTGTTCTTTCGAAAGACCTGAAAACCAGCATCTAGTGACTCCTCGACAAACTTTAAAAACCACATTTGCATCTCCGACTGCAAATTCTTGGCAAGTTCAATGGTCTCATTCATTCCATTGCCCCGAGTCCAAGTGCCAACAAAAGATGATGAAACCACCTTTGCATTATTCTTGACAGGTACGGTGGCAGATTGTTTCTGTACAGATTCTTCCAATTTCATTGAAGTCTCAAAGTTTGGGCTAGTCAGGAGGGAGACAACTTCAAGATTGGTAGCCAGAGCTGCTTCTACCCAAAGGGCGGACGATTTTGATTGCTCGATTGGGATATTTTGACGAGTTATCAAATTATGATTTATAGCAACGGATTCAACCCCTGCTGTAGATTTCACAATATCTTCATAAATTGACATAAATCGATCAATAGTAGGTAGAGGATTTTCTGGCTTCGACCTCATACAGAGATCTGAAAACATGCTGCAAAGAGTAAACAGGTAAACAAAGGTTAATGTGTCGATGAATCATTAAAGGTAACTGCAGAAAGAGAAAAAAAAATAAAATGAAGCAATACAGCAAATAACAATCATTAAAGATGCAGAAAGAGAAAATAGTGAAGCAATACTGCAAATAACAACTTAATAATTTTTAGATACTTGAGGCACCAAGGCATGGGAAGGAAACCAAACCTGAATACCATAATAAGATTCAATCAGATGACTGACTAAGCTTGAAAACAGAATTTGATTTCATCTTAAGATATTCCTTTAATTTCATAGCAAGGGAAAGAATTTTATTCAACGTAAATTACAATTAATTCGAGTTTTTTGTAATATTTTAAATAACAATCACCAAGTTAAGGAGCCAAACATTAAAAATAAGAATTGAAATCTAAAAGATCTGAACATAAAAAAAAATGCATAATTTTCTCCATTCTAATGATCAAATGATCTTAAGAGTTTAATTGTTTTGTTCTTTTAGAATATCTTCTTTCAGAGTAAAATTGTTTTGTTCTTTTTCAATATCCTCTTTGTGGTCAATCAAAAATACATGAGATTCTTTTTAATCAAATAATTATTTATCTCATTTTCGTTGAAACAATATGAAAACGTAATAAAAGCAGAGCGACATTGATTAAAATACTAATTACACTAAGAGAGCAGCAAGAATTATAGCAATGATACTGTTTACAGGTTCAACATCTACTGAAGTGTATTTTAGAAAGGGAACTGCAATTTATTTTATGACATATTTAGAAGAAGTTAGAAATGACAAATTGACATTCCTTAAAATCTGTAGTACTTGCACCCAAATATATAAGAAAATATTTATTTTACTCCTAACTGAACACCTCTTAATAGCCACTTGGAATCAACATAAGAAGAAAAAAATTGTGTGCTAACGATATTGAACAAGTTAGAGTTGCATATATAGTAGCATTGGAAGCCGGAGCGTATTAATTTAAACAACACATATTCAAACATTTGTTCCAGGAAGGATTTTGTGTAGAGAGAGAGACAAAAAGAAAGAAATTAATAATCACCTCAGGCTCCTCACAATAGACTCTGTTGCAATGGCCTCTTCTAAAGCTTCGGCTGCAGCTGTGGAAGCAACTACTCTCCTTTGCATAGCCTCCTGTACCATGAAAATATAATTAATTATATTCCATTGTTGAAGATTAGATTTAAATAAATGTGTTTCCTCCCAAACAATTTGAACTTTCAGATGAGTTTCTTCAACTAATATCGAAGCAGACGGGACAATGCCTCACCCGTGTCTGTTTACCCAAATTGTAACATATAAATTCAGATTGTCAGTGAGGGAGGTTCTTGAAAACTAAATTTAAATATATGTATACGTTTCCCTTCTAACAACTTTAGATTTTAGATGAGCTCGTTCAACACCAACCTTGGAGGACACAAGCGAATTAAATACAGCAATTCAAGTAAGCAGTGAAAACACAACAACTTACTGTTATACTGGCAGATTATTTGAAATCAAAAAATACCTTCCCAAGCAATGCAAGGCCTGAAGAGAGTGCATTCAATGGAATGCTTCCATCAGTCCATTTCTTTTCATGAATAGTGATTACAGGAGATGCTTCATTTGGCTTCTCAAAAGGACGATTCTCAGCCACGTTAGATTTTTGTTTTTCATCTGAATAACCGTGATCAGATTGTTGCTCATTTACATCACTTAAACGCCTAGAAATAGCAGCCTGCAAAATCATGGTATATACCAAATGTATGTCAAGGAGAACTATCGCTAATTAACATATGCATCAACTAAAACAGGGAGAACTAACGCACTCTAATCACAATGATCATCGTCGCAAAAAGTAAAATTCAAGAAATCAAACATTGATTTATGAATAGATCAGAATTATGATCCCACTTATCAATTCAAATAAAAAAATCAGCAGCTAGTCTGAGAAATCTGAAAAGGGATCTAACCTGAGTTCTCAAAATAGCCTGAAAATCCGGTCTATTCTTAGTTCCAGCCTTGTCTTTCTGCTCAGAAGAACCTCCGTCAGCCGGAGCCGGTCCTTCATCCCAGCTCTTCCTGCCCAGCTTTGCAGGCCCTACAAGGGCCTCAGAAACTTTAGAAATCCCAGCTGCAATAGTAGCCATCTTCTTCTTTCCAGAAGAGTCTACTGCTGGTGTGACTTTGATCCCACCAGACAACCGTCGGCCGGGGGACAATGACATCCGCCTCGCCACTACCGGACTGGCCTGCCGCCTCCCATTAGTGGGCGACGGTTGCCTGTACCTAGAAGGCACAATTATGGCTGCTTCCCTTGATGTCCTTCTATTTTCCTCCTTCGCAGCAGCAAGACTCGGCACCATGCACTTTGAAGGCACAGGGGAAGCAGACCTCTTCCCTGATTTCCCAGCTGGCGATGGATCCCTCTCCGCCCCTGGTGCCTTCTTCCCAGCGGACACGGATCTTTGCTTCAATGCCCCTGGGGACGAAAACCTCTTCGAACCCTTTTCCGAACCCGTTCTACTGTTACTACCCTGTTCACCTTCATAACTCATATTCACATTCACATTCTCCTTCGGAGCACTCATTTGCCTGCTAGCCTTGCTTGCCTTTTCATCAGCAACGCTAGTTACTAAACCGGAATCCGCATCTTTCTTCCCGGTTCTCGACAAATAGGCTGCAATAGGATTCCCAGAAAAATCGGAATCTGATACAGGCTGAATAACAAATCCATTTCTGGAAGGTGAAATGCGGGCAATTAAGGGCTCAGGGGTTCCAACAAAAGAATGGCGCCCGGCAATTGGACGCACATTGACGGCTACCGGAACTGGAGGGGAATCGAAGATAAACCGGTCTAGGTGGACAAACTGGCCGAGCTGGAGCCGGTTTGTGAGGATTAGATCTGTGTCTCGGTCTGAAAGTGAAACGTAGGTGGAGTTAATTGAGTCGGAGAGCTGCACGTAAAACCCGTGGTGGGGCCAGAGCGAATCGGCGGCCGAAAGGGCCGGCACGATCCCAATGACCTGAAGGAGCGGCGAACGGTGGTCACCGGTAACTCTTGTATGGGAATTCATGGATTGGAGAAGTTTGAGTAGGATTCCTGGTGTTAGAGTTGCCATTTTCCCCCACAAATACAAGCACACAGAAGTAGCAGAGATGAAGAATTTTGGTATGGATAGCGGGATTTTATGAACAAAAGCTACTGTTTGGTGAAAGGGGGAATTTGGGGTGCGTGGGGCAGGAGGCGATAATTTGGCCGTTATACGAGATTTGAAATTCAAAATGTTATTTGAAATTCAGAGCTGAGGTGTCAATCCAAACGTTGGATAATGAAGGTGTAGTATATTATTTTACGACTCTTTCATTCTATACTTAACCCCTTAAATTATGAGAATTGATTTTTTATTATTAACCTCATTTGTAAATGAAGAAGTAGAAAATAACGGTTAAAATTATAAATTAACGATAAAAAATTAATTTTTTGAATGAAAAATTGCTACCAAACGAGACTAACCTGTTTGTCACTAATTATTTGGAAAATTAAAGAAATTTGAATAGTATATTTTTAAAAAAACGTATAATTAAAAAATAAAGAAATTTTATTGATTTGTGTGTAAAATATTTTATTTTATTAATATATGGTAAATAATGATACTGTAGCAAACAATTTAAAAACTTAAAGAAGCTAAACACACTTATTTTCATTTACACATTTGTAATAAAATATTTTATACATAAATTTTAAAATATTTTTACTTTTTAATTGCACGTTCTTAAAAAAATTACTCGAAATGATGGTTGTCAAGTAGGAGCTAAAAGTTTTCATAGATGGTGTTTGATACCCATTTTCATGTAAAAATACATTTTAGAAAAGTAAATTGATGGAAAATGTGTAGTTAAAAAATAAGGAAATTTTTTGATTTACGTGTAATATTATTTTAATAAAGAATGTGTGATTGAAAAGAAAAGAAAGAGAAATGCATTTTTAAAAACATAGGTATCAAGCGGGCTAAGCATTTAGAATGTGTGGTTAAAATTTAAAAAAAAAAATTGAATTTACATGTAAAATATTTTAAGATGAGAATACTTGATTAAAAATGAGTTAAAAAAAACAAAAAACAAAACGAAAAGAGAGAGAGAGAGAGATAATGGGCTAAACGAGAAATTCCCTGAACCATTTGGCCCCCATTAAAATTCTTCAATTTAATTTAATTTAATTTTTTCCTTTCCTATTTTTAATGACACAATATTTAGTATTTATTTGGTAGAAATTTTGATAATTGATTTTTGATCGTTAGAGAGAAAATGAGTCCTACCTATGAGAGTAAAATTCAAAATGATGACTGATGATGACTGAAATAGTAAATATAATGATCAAAAAATTAATTTTAATTACTTTTAAATTCTACCAAACAAGCTCTTCATAAAATAATATTATACACAAATTAAAAACTTTCCACCATTCATTCTTTAAAATAATACAATTTCGCCGTTATAATTAAATCCAATGAGGGCCAAATTTCAGCAAAATGAGGAACTTATTTAGACGTGGATTCTTACGTTCAGCTTCTTGCAACAATTTGCTGAATAACGATCGGAGCGATGTTGCTCAAGAATTTTACTTTTCAATTCTCTCCAATAAATCTTCAAGCAGGCTTCAAAATAAGAAAAATATTGATACATCGCATACCCGCTTGAAAAACCAGAGAGAAAACATGAACTTTGGCCCGCTCTTCAATGAAATCCTCGGTATTTTAGGAACTGAAAATCTTACGACAGATGAAAACGAAAACTCATCTGGGTTTTCAGTGTTCCAAGCAATCCAGTCGGCTAAGAAAGAAACTGTTGTAAAGGCGTTTGATAGTTTGCAAGGTGTTTGTGAAAATACCGGTAAGAAAATGGAAAAAAGGAATGTTGATAGCTTGTCGAGATTAGAGGATGCCCAAATGGAAATCTTGAGTGGAAATGAATTGATTGATGTTAGTCCTGTTGTTCATCAAATTACAGGAATTGTAAGAGGTAAAAATGGTGTGGTCTCAATGGAGGAAAAGTTAAAAAATGCGGATTTTAGATACACGGAGGAGATAGTTGACAAGGTTTTGAAAAGGTGCTTCAAGGTTCCTCATTTGGCTTTAAGGTTTTTCAATTGGTTGAAACTGGAAGCAGGGTTTCAACACACAATAGGGACTTATAATACAATGATTTACATAGCTGGGGAAGCCAAGGAGTTAGCGTTGGTCGAGGAGTTGTTACAGGAAATGGAAATGAATTCATGTGAGAAAAATGTTAAGACATGGACCATTCTCATGTCTCATTATGGGAAAGCAAAGTTGATTGGCAAAGGTTTGTTGATCTTCGAGAAGATGAAAAAAAACAATGTTGAACCTGATGGGATGACTTACAGAATTATGTTGCGGGCACTTTGTACTGCCGGAGAAGCCAACATTGCATTGGAGTTCTACAAGGAGATGGTAAATAAAGAAATGGAGTTAGATTTGTCTTTGTATAAACAGTTATTGAAATGTTTGGCACTATCTGGAGATGCTGCTGCAGTTCGTGTTGTTGGCGATGACATGATAAGAGTTTCTGAGATTCCCAAACATCATGCTTATGGTCTCATGCTAAAGAGTTTCTGCATTGCAGGGAGAATTAGAGAAGCCTTAGAATTGATTCGTGACTTGAAGAATAAGAACATTGACCTTGACTCTGAAAGTTTTGAAACATTGGTCAAAGGGCTCTGCAGAGCAGATAGAATTGAGGATGCAGTGGAGATAGTCGAAATAATGAAGAAAAGGAATATTTTTTATGGAAATGTTTATGGGATCCTTATAAACACGTATTTGAGAAGAAATGATGTTTCGAAGGCATTTAATCTTTTCCATGAAATAAAGCACTCTGGACGTGTAACAGTTTCTACCTACACGAATTTGATGCAACATCTCTTCCAGAAGAACGAGTTTGAAAAGGCCTTGGAGCTCTATGAAGAGATGATTGAGACAGGAATTGAATTGGATGGTGTGGCACTAACTGCTGTGGCTGCAGGCTATGTTAGACAAAATTGCATTTCTGACGCATGGAAGGTGTTCAAGAGCATGGAGGAGAAAGGAATCAAGGCAACTCCCAAATCATATGCCGTATACATAAAGGAGCTATGTAAAGTTTCTGCAACAGATGAGATCATCAAAGCTTTGAATGAAATGCAGGCTTCCGAAATAATCATTGGAGACAATATATTCACACAGCTTTTGTCTCATATGGATAAGAAAGGAGAGTTGGGGAAGTTAGAAGAGATAAAACGGATGCTGACAGCTCGTAAATTTTGTCCTGCTGAAAATGAGACACCGAACACTGAATTATGTAGTCAACCAGAAAGCAGTGCGGAATTTGAGCGTGAAGTAGAGCACCTTCGGCTGGATCACTACTTGCCAGAGGCGGCGTTCAAATCTTTTAGTGAACATTCTAAACATTATGTACGTGAAGTTTGTCAAATTTTATCATCCTCAAAGGATTGGTGCTTTATACAAGAAAAATTGGAGCAATGTTCTGTGCAATTTACAACGGAACTTGTTGTGGAAATTTTGCGTAATTGCAGTCTGTACAATGCTAATGCCATAAAATTTTTCACTTGGGTCGGGATGCAAACTGGTTATAGTCACAACACAGAATCATACAACATTGCCATGAAAGTTGCAGGTCAGGGGAAGAACTTTAAACAGATGAAAACTCTCTTTTATGAGATGAGGAGAAAAGGTTGCGAAATAACATCTGATACATGGACAATCATTATAATGCTGTATGGTCGAACAGGCTTGACGGATATTGCTCTAAATAACTTCAGAGAGATGAAGTCCAGTGGCTGTAAACCAACCAAAAGCTCGTATAAGTATTTGATCATCTCTCTTTGTGGAAAAAAAGGCAGAAAAGTTGATGAAGCAATCCAAATATATCAAGAAATGATTCAAGTGGGATGCATTCCTGATAAAGAATTGTTGGAAACTTATCTTGGCTGTTTATGTGAAGTTAATAAACTGTCAGATGCCAGATCCTGTATAGAATCTTTACGCGAATTTGGTTGTTTTTCAGTTCCTCTAACGTATTCATTGTACATTAGGGCCCTCTGTCGTGCAGGGAAGATGGAGGAGGCCTTATCTTTGACTAATGAAGTCAGGGCTGAAAGAAATACACTGGATCAGTACACCTATGGAAGCTTAGTTCACGGACTGCTAAGAAGAGGAAGGTTAGAAGAAGCACTGGAAAAGATGGAATCCATGAAACAGGTCGGGATTCGTCCTACTGTCCATGTATATACAGCTTTACTAGTCCACTTCCTTGGGGAAAAACAGATAAATAAAGCTCTTGAAACTTTTGAGGAAATGAAAAAGGCCGGTTGTCAACCTACAATTGTTACGTATTCATCATTGATCTGTGGGTATGTGAGAATGGGGAAGATTACTGCTGCTTGGAATGTTTTCCATGAAATAAAGCAGAATGGACCGTGTCCTGATTTCAAGACATATACAATGTTCATTACTTGTCTCTGTAGAGTAGGTAAGTCTGAAGAAGCTTTGAAACTGATTTCTGAAATGCTGGATGATGGGATTGTTCCCAGTACAGTAAATTTTCGAACAGTTATTTATGGGCTAAATAGAGAGGGAAAACAAAATCTAGCTCAGATTATACTGCAGAAAAAGTTGGATATTCAAAGAAGAAGAAAAATATTAACTTGAATTCTAAATACTGTTTTTATGTTAATATTTATGATTTATCTTGATCTGTGTCTTCTCATCCTGAAGCCATTGCTCGTAGGTTTGTGTAATTGTTATATTAGTTCCTGTTACTCCATTTACACATGGTTGAAATTTTGTGATTATTAACAAATTTTCATCCAACAAGAATTTTAATTAAATTCAATAACATCAAGTATAAGATTATAGGAGCCTCTGGCCAATAAGAATATTATAAATGCAAGTAGCAGAAGATTCATTATCAAGAATAATCAGACGATATCGATTGAGCGACATTGGAAGCTGTCCATATCCAAATACAGAAGAAAGACACTGCCTAGAGAACCCAGCACGACAAGGATTCCTGGAAAGCTTAGGTTTGTATATCAATGCTTCTATACCTAACAATCTCAACTCCCAAATAGTCGACTGGACCCTGCACTGCCATATGAGGCTTTACGACCTGCACACGGACAGCAGATATCAAGGGGTACTTGCTCAGGATTCTAGATGCGATCAGTTGAGCCACAGGCTCTAGTAGGTTATGTGGGGTTCCCTCCATGACCTCTTTAATGATGCTGCAAGTCCAGACGAAATCATTAAAGAATATAAGAAGTTAGTTTGTGCTCAATCCAGAGTTGGCAAAAAACTTTAAAACTGAGAACTGAAAACTAAAAGCACGTTTAGCCTTAGAAAAATGGGAAAAGTTCTTAAAACTAACTTTCAAGCCCAGCCGAGTGTATTTCGAAGCTTTCAAATTTCTTTTCTTGGTCAAGGACGTTTGCCAGAAAAAAGTAAACAAAATTTTAGTTCAAAAACTTTATTTTTTAAACGTAAGTCTCTATTTACTTTTCAAAAGAGTACTTCTAATTTTCTTTAGGCTTAATCAAACATCCTCGGAGTAAAATCTCATGATACAAACTGAAACTATAAGTTATTATTAAGCACTTGTTTTTCGTTCAAAATCACAGTGTTTAGCAAAAGAAGCTCATTCTGAATCTTATGACATGAATCCTAGAAACCAACAGGGTGCCAAAAACATAGCCAACCCCATAAATGATAAAGACTTGGTTTGTCATGTAAAAATAGAGCAAGATACAACTGTGAAACTGTCACGCATTCTTAAGCTAGTATTGGTTTTCACAGCAAGATTATGTATTGCCACATTAAAGCATTAGAATGCCGCACTTGAGTCGAATCATACAACAGTTGTGAAGAATCCATGAAGTTTCATGACTAAAATCTAGTTGCCTTTCCTGTCTCAACCAAGTCTGATAAATACTGATAAATTTGAGTTTCAACTTGCCTGTATATGGCTGTATAACTGATTGTATCTGAGAGGCAGTCAGAATTACCTGCAGCTCGAAAATGCATCCAGGCGTCTACATGACTACATCTATCAAATATTTCTGACCCATCTTTCTTTCTTCCGGCTTCACCCGATGATACCCATGGAACTTTAAACCCGTCAATACAAGCTTGTCTCCCTTCAGATCTGTGACTGCTTCTGGTAAGAATGTAATTTGGG
>NC_036238.1:23151517-23220731 GCF_002742605.1 Olea europaea var. sylvestris
CGAGGTTATTGACATCTATAATGCACCGGAGCAATGAAGATAAGTAGATAACGGATGACACCTTCTTAACATGAATGGGCAGTTTTCCTGAGTTGAAGTTAGACATTGAGGTCGGTAATATAATTCTTATTGCCACTTAAGATTCTTGTTATAGGATTAGACAAAATTTTAGTCCTAGTTGTTGAAAACATAGGATAGGTTACAAAAATAAATAAATTGGCAAAGAAATCTTAAGACCAAAACACATATTAAACTATATCCTCTTGTGGAAAGACAGGCACGTAAAGAACTGATGGGAATGGAAAGTTTAACACGACCCAGATATCCGCAAATGTTTGCATTTGGCATATTTCAACAAACCTTGCACAGCCACCACTATATATTCTAGTATAATAGACATTGATGCTCCATGAAAGAAACAATCAAAATTATATTTATTCGCAATTCACATAGAACTGTTAAAGGTTCAATGATGCAACAATCTTGTCCCTAAATATAGAGTTGGCTACATGAATAATTGTTTGTGATCAGCCTAAATTTTCATCACCGGTCCCAATCTCAGGTAAATGATGAGGGTCGTAGTAGGTTGACATGTTGGTTAATGGATTTAATTATCACAATAGGAAATAAAATGATCTTAGTAACATTGAGATCATTGGATTATAAAAATCCTCATACGTAGAAAGGGGAGATGATAACCTTTTGAAAGAGCTTTTAATGGTCTAGCCAATTGCTTCCTCCCTTAGATCTTCTCTACTGTTCTCCACTAGGCATATTTCCTTTTCAAGAAAGTGAAAAGTGGCTAACTCTAATTCTCATATAAAAATATGCCAATAAAGTGCATATTTATAATACCCTATTAGAGTTTGAAAATTGTACAAATCTTCTTGGACTTTATTGTAATAGACCAATTAAGTCACACACCTTTTATTGAAATCAAGAGAGGGACCTAACCGTACTCACATGACCCAAGCTACAATAGATGTTTCCAATTGGGTCAACTCTTGACCAATTGGGATACATCTATTGATCCCAATTTATTCTACCAAAAAATCGAGATTGCACTCTCGAGTTGAGTGATAGTTATAGAAGCAAATTATGATCCAATAACAATATCCTCTGATTATTGTTCCACAAGTCAACCCCCATTTAACCACCAATATGTTGAAACTAGCAAAATGACATTTTTGCCCTTCAACATGTATTAACCTCTAAGTACCATTTTCATACGGCAAACTCGTTATGATCAAATCACAATGTAAAGTCCAACGATCTCATCGTCGACCTACTGAGCTCAGATTCAATTTGTCTAGGAAAATACCTTATAGTGACGATCGTCTCATCTCAATGATTAATGGATTCCACTATCGTAAGTATATGATCTCTAATTGTTTCCGTCCGATTCCCAAAGCACCGAGATCAATCTTCTATTTAAGATTTCACTCATTGGTACCTCAAAGAATTTGAACTAGCAATCAAAGGTACATTACTCACTCAAGATTTAGATGACCTGTTTGATAATCAAATAGAGTCTCATTTCGAACGGTTACAAATGAGTTATCTACGCGGTCTCGTTCAATGTGCAACGAAATACATTATTGTTCCTATTTCAAGATCTAGACAAATCTTAATAAGAACAATACAATCTCATCAACATAAAGCGTCCAACTTTATGTACCGATTGTGAACGATATAATTTTGATCACATCACGAATTGTATCTTATTATACCTGATCCATCGAGTATACGATTTGTGACATCCTATATGATCATAGAACCTTAGATAATCACTTCAAATTGTAACACGCAAATAAACGAACATCAATTCATAATGTGATCTTACAGAACACTACTTGAAAAATGGGCATCAAGCTAACAATCTCCCACTTGCCCTTCTTAGAGTATGTGTGATATATAAAGAATACCCATCCCCTTAAGATGTCCATCAAAAGCCTTAGCTAGTAAGGTCTTAGTGAACAGATCCGCAAGATTATCTATTGATGCAATCTTACTAACTGTCACGTCTCCTTGATGAACAATCTCTCCAACAAGGTGATATTTTCTCTCAATGTGCTTGCCACCCTCATGACTCCTGGGTTTTTTAGCATTGGCAACCGCTCCACTATTATCGCAATAAAGCGTTATGGGCCCCATTGCAGAAAGTACCACGTCAAGGTCCAAAAGAAACTTCTTAAACTATACAGCTTCTTTAGCAGCTTCACAAGCCGCCACGTATTCTGCCTCCATAGTAGAATCAGCAATACAAGATTACTTGATACTCCTCCATACCACAGCTCCACCTCCCAGTATAAATACTGATCCCGATGTAGACTTCCTAGAGTTACGATTGGATTGAAAATCGGAATCAGTAGATCCAATAGGATTCAGATCATGTTCTGAATAGACAAGCACATAATCTCTCGTTCTCCAAATATACTTGAGTATATGCTTCACCGCTACCCAATGTTCTGGTCCTGGATTAGACTGATAACGACTAACAATACTCACGGCATAACATTTATCATGTATAGTGCAAAGCATAGCATACATGAGACTTCCCACAGCCGAAGCATAAGAAACCTTTCTTATGTAATCTATCTCCGTTGCATTCTTGGGACAATGCTCTTTGGATAGATGAATTCCATGTCTAAAAGGAAGCTGTCCCTTTTTGGAATTTTGCATTGTAAATCTGGAGAATATTTTATCGATATATGAAGTTTGGGATAATGCAATCCTTCTGTTTTTCCTATCTCGTAAGATACAGATTCCCAAAACATAACTAGCTTTTCCCAAGTCCTTCATATCAAACTGCTGTGACAACCATTTCTTTACAGATAACAATGTCCCTACATCATTTTCAATGAGTAGAATGTCATCTACATAAAAAATCAGAAAAACTAATTTCTTCCCTTGTATTCGCTTGTACACACAAGGTTCATCCAAATTTTGCTCAAAATCATAGGTCTTGATGGTTTGATCAAATCTTACATTCCAAAATTTGGACGTTTGCTTGAGTTCATAAATGAACCTCTGTAACTTGAAAACTTTCCTTTCATAGCCTTATTTCACAAATCCTTCAGATTGTATCATGTAAATGGTCTCCTCAAGACGTCCATTCAAAAATGTTGTCTTGACATCCATTTGTCAAACCTTATAATCATAATGAGTGGCAATGGATAAAAGGACTCGAATAAATTTAAGCATGACAACCGGTGAAAAGGTTTCTTCATAGTCGATGCTTTCTCTTTAGATAAAACCCTTGGCCACTAGCCTTGCTTTGAAGGTTTCAACCTTCCTATCTATAACTTTTTTCCTTTTATAGACCCACTTGTACCCTATAGGCTTTACCCCATTAGATGCATCTACAAGATCTCAAACCTTGTTGGAATACATAGATTCCATTTCTGAGTTCATAGCAGACTTCCATGATTCAAAGTCTACATCCTCCATTGCTTCCTTAAATAAAGTATGATCTTCTTCTTGCTCAGTAAAGATCGCCTGATAGGACTCTCCATATAGCAAATACCTAGAAGGTGGTCTTACAACCCTCCCACTACGAGTAATGGTTGAAGGTGCCTAATTGTCCAATCTAACCAAAGGTCCTTCCTCTCCTCCCACTACTTGATCCTGTCATTGGTTAGGACCAAGATCCTCATTATCCCTATTTAAGGGGACATGTGAAGGTTCAACAATGGGTGCCTCTTTCTCTACTACCTCTGGTTTTGTTTGCCTATGAAGCCCTGTGGGCATCACTTGCTCGCTTGCTTCATCAGCAACCATTGATTCAGTAGGAGGTTCCAAGTCATCACTATTAGATTCTATGCGGAAACCTGGAACTGAGTTGTTTGAACAATGTTCTAACATCTCTTCCAATAGAATCTTAGTAGTAGACTTGTGTTTTTCTATATACTAATCCTCTAAGAAGGTTACATTTATGCTAACAAATACCTTCTTATCAAGAGGATTATAGAAGTAGTAACCTCTCCTTTCTTTTGGATATCTTACAAAGAAACAAACATCTGGTCTTGATTCCATCTTATCCGTCTTTCCTTTTAGCACATCTGCTAGACATCCCCATATCCGAATGTGGTGTAAATTGGGCTTGTGCCCATTCTACAATTCAAGAGGTGTCTTGAGAACTGACTTAGATGGTACCAAATTCAAGATATAACTGGCTGTTTGTAGTGCATATCCCCAAAAAGATATAGGCAATAAGGAATAACTCATCATTGATCTTACCATATCTAAAAGAGTTCGATTGCTTCTTTCCGAGACACCATTCTGTTGGGGAGTTTTTGGTGCACTCAATTGGGATAATATCCCATTATTCGATAAATAGACCATAAACTTTTGGGATAGATACTCGCCACCTCGATCGAATCGAAGGGCCTTGATACTCTTACCTAACTGTTTCTCAACTTCCATTCGAAACTCCTTGAATTTCTCCAAAGCTTCGGATTTGTGAGACATAAGGTATATGTATCCAAATCTAGAGTAATCATTTGTGAAGGTGATGAAATACTCGTATCCTTCTCTAGCCCGAGTACTAATAGGTCCACAAACATCGGAATGTACTAATTCCAAAACCTCTTTAGCTCTTAGTCCATTAGCTTTAAAGGGCATCTTGATCATTTTTCCTTCTATACAAGCTTCACAAGTTGGTATAGATTCCACCTCTAACTCATTTAAAGGGCCATCCTTTACCAATCTTTGAATCCCATTTAGATTGATATGACCTAATCTAAGATGTCATAAGATAGTTTCATTAGTACTAGACGACCTCTTTCTTTTCTTAGCAGTAGTATTATATATAGAGTCAATCATAGGACTTAAGACATAAAGACTATTAACCATATGACCCGAACATATAATAGAATTATTCAACTTAATAACCACCGTGAAAAGGGTAAAAAGTACCAAATAACCAACATGATATAAAAGTACAACGGAAACCAAGTTCCGTGTAAGTTCAGGAACATAATAACAGTCATCTAATATCAAATGCCTACAATTCTCAAAATATAAAGTAAAAGTGCCAACAGCTTTGGTAGATACCACTACTCCTGTGCCAACCCTAAGAATGTACTCCCATTCACTGAGATGCTTGATTTCCTAGAACCCCTGCAAAGAATTGCAAACATGATTAGAGGCTCCACAATCTACAATCCAAGTATTAGTAGAATCAACCACTAAGCATGACTCAATGAATATGACATTATTGCCTTTACCTTGCTTCCCCTTAGCTAGGTAATCCGAGCAATTCCTCTTCCAATAACCTTTTTGTCCACAAATAAAACACTTTTCCTTTGGTTTCACATCGACAGTAGTTTTCTTTCCCTTTGACTTGCTATATGGCTTTTTGTTTGGCCTTTTTCTCTTATTTCCTCTTTTGCCATCAGAAAGCTTAGGATGAGAGGGTCCAGCTGTAACAATCAAAGCATTTCCACTTCTGGCCTTTAGAATAGTTTCAGTATTTTGGAGCTCTTTCATTAATTCTGTCAGAGACATGTCTATCTTGTGTAGATTATAATCAACTATAAATTGTATAAACATCTCAGGAAGAGTCTCAAGGACCATGTCAATCTGCGTCTCAGAATCAATATCAGCTCCTAAAACCTCTGCAGCATTGAAGTGACCAATCATGGTTAACGTATGGTCCCTTACAAATGTGACAAGTTTCATGTGCGTGTTCATAATTGCCCTAATGAAGGCTTGCCTAGCTTATCAGCTTTGATATCTAAACATCTCTTGAAGACTTTTCATTATGTCAAAAGCAATTTTTATATTCTGATGTTTCTGTTGTAATACATTTGACATGAATGCCAAAATATAACAACGGGCCATCTCATCAGAATGACACCACTTTTCATATGCAGCCTTTTGAGATTCTGTAGTCATCTTTAGGGGTTTCAGAACAATCTTCATCTAGCACAAATTTATGTTTTTCAGCGGTAAGAACAATATTAAGATTCCTTTTCCAATCAACGTAGTTTTTTCCCACAAGTTAATTTTTGTTAAGTATCACTGATAATGGATTAAGCGACATTTCTCTGTAAAATTAACGATTCACGTATTAATAAATTGAGCAATAATCTTTATATAATGCATGTATATGAATATGCAAATATAGACTCAAAACTATATTTGTAATAAAAAACTTTAAACCCTTACAATTTTGCACCGTTGAATTTTCACTTAATTAGTCCGCCAAATATAAACAATTATAATGACACTAATTATATAAAATATTTTTCAACCACTTCTAATTAATTTAGAGTGATAAAAAATATATTTAAATGTAAATGCATATGATTTTAGTGCAATGGGTGGTGTTTCATTTAATCTACATGACATGCGATAATAATTAAATATTCATCTATCCATAAAGCGGTAAAAACTATAATTAAATGAATAATAATCACTAATGGCCATCCTAAAAATTTAAATTACAACATCGATAAAAAAAATTACATTGGGCCACATTCCGGCCCAATTCTTCAATCTCCTTTGTAGTCCACCTCATGTAACATGAAAATATGGTTAATTTAATTTTTAGGCACAAATCTTGAAACCAACAAGGTCATTATCCAACAGCATTGACCTAAGTATCAAAGAGAGGCTCAAAAAATTCAAATTACCTTAATTTTCAAACCCAAGCAAGAAACACACACTTCTACCAAAACACACACTACTTCAGTGGTGGCACCTCCACCGACGACCCCAAAAGAGGCCGGCAGCGGCAGCCCGCTCCTACTGCTACTGGTTCCAGCAGCAGCAGCTGCCCCATGAGGCAGCCATGGCTGCTGTCGCCATCCAGTTGAGGTGCTTCTTAGTTTTTCTTGCATTTTGTTATCCTTTTTTCTCTTTACATTTCTTCAACCAAAACAGCAACAAGAACATGTTTCTTCCACCAAAATACAAGTGTAGAAATGAAGATAAAAAAAAATACAAAAAAGCCTAGTGCCTTATGGCTTACAATATTTCTAGAGAAAAACAACAATAATCAATTAATTACAATAGGAAGTAAAAAAAAATTCTAAGGCCAAAAGTGATTACAAATATACCAACAATAACTTTAAACATATTTAAAGCATAAACATGTCAAAATCAAATATCCTATCACCACTCAACTAAAATGCATATTACACTAAGATTTAAAAATTTTAATCCTACTCAAGGCTTACAATAACTTTGACTCTAATACTATTTGTTGGTTAATAGATTTAATCATCACAATAGGAAATAAATTTTTTTTTTGAAGATTAAAACCATATGAATAAAAGGATTTTAGTAACATTGAGATCATTGGATTATAAAAATCCTCACACGTAGAAAGGGGAGATGATAACCTTTTGAATGAGCTTTTAATGGCCTAACCAATTGCTTCCTCCCTTAAATCTTCTCCATTGTTCTCCACTAGGTGTATTTCCTTTTCAAGAAAGTGAAAAGAGGCTAACCCTAATTCTCATATGAAAATATGCTAATAGAGTGCATATTTATAATGCCCTAATAGGCTTTGAAAATTGCACAAATTTTCTTGATCTTTATTGTAGTAGACCAATTAAGTCACACACCTTTTATTGGAGCCAAGAAAGAGACCTAACTGACTCACATGACCCAAACTACAATAGATGTTTCCAATTGGGTCAACTCTTGACCAATTGAGATACATCTATTAATTCCGATTTATTCTACCAAAAAATCGAGATTGCACTCTTGAGTTGAGCGATAGTTATAGAAGCAAATTATGATCCAATAACAATATCCTCTGATTATTGTTCCACAAGTCAACCACCATTTGACCGCCAATATGTTGAAACTAGCAAAATGACCTTTTTGCCCTTCAACATGTATTAACCTCTAAGTACCATTTTCATACGGCAAATTCATTGTGATCAAATCACAATGTAAAGCCCAACGATCTCATCGTCGACCTACTGAGATACCTTAGAGTGATAATCGTCTCATCTCAATGATTAATGAATTCCACTATTGTAAGTATATGATCTCTAATTGTTTCGGCCAAATTCCCAAAGTATCGAGATCAATCTTCTATTTAAAACTTCACTCATTGGTACCTCAAAGAACTTGAACTAGCAATCAAAGGTACATTACTCACTCAGGATTTAGGTGACTTGTTTGATAATCAAGTAGAATCTCATTTCGAACGATCACAAATGAGTCATCTACGCGGTCCCGTTCAATGTGCATCAAAACACATTATTGTTCATATTTCAAGATCTAAACAAATTCTAATAAGAACAATACAATCTTATCAACATAAAGCGTCCAACTTTACGTACCGATTGTGAACGACATAATTTTGATCACATCACGAATTGTGTCTTACTATACCCCACCCATTGAGTATACGATTTGTGACATCCTATATTAGGGGTGTAAGCGATCCGATTTTACCGATTTTTGACAAATTTTCAAACAAAACCGTTTAAACTGGTTTGAGAAAAACTTAAACCTAAACCAAACCATTTTGAACGGTTTGAAAAAAACTCAAACCTGAACTTAACGGTTTGGTCCGGTTTAAAACCGCCAATTTCGTCTTATATTTTTTTGTCAGTCTACTTTTATGACATTAATTTATTGAATTCAATATATGTTTATATCTTACTAACAATAAATCTAAAACAATCTAAGCCCTTGTTTCAACCAAATTTTTGGGATAAAAAAATGAAAATTTGAACCATTATCACACAAGTCCAATCGCATTTGTTGACCTATTGTTTCGTGCGTGGGACCCAACTTCCTTTCCAATGGTCAATTTTCTCATTATGATAATATGAAAAATATAGCTCGAACAAAGGCTAAATATATCTCCTATAACTTTAAATATCTACTAAATCAAAATGAAATCACAATAAATTAAAACTTAGTGTTTTTTCCTCACATTTTTTAGGCTAATGATGTTATGATAATGTTACAATACAAATCTACTAAACGAGATATAAGGCAAAAAAAAATCAATCCAACAAGACCTCGTGAACATCATATTTGAAAAAAAGGTTATTGATTAGACAAAAAGAATAATCAACCACAATAATAAAACAGTTATTTATAATATCTAAACATAACAATTACACAAGCTTACGTTTGAATGTTGTTACGAAACGCATTTAATTTCAATTTCTTACCTCAATTTGCTCAAAAAAATTATTGATTTGAAATTTTATTTGTAGCAAATATTATCACCGAAGGTTTAGGATCTCCGTCTCTGATTTGGTGCAATGGACTATAATTCAACTTCGAAGAGGCGTAAAAAATCGAAGAAGAAGTTTGTGTGGTGCTGGTGGCTCAAAACTGTGTCGGGTGTCGGCTAGAGTTCATTTGAATTCTGAAGAAGAAAATGACTTTTGATAGATTATGTTAGTTTTGAGATTATTAGATATAAATTAGGATTATTAGGTAATAATAATAAATATGTATTAGAAAATTAGAAATGGATAAAAATACTCACAAATGACAAAATTATTGAATTTTACATATTTGGATGAATTTTCAAAAAATATCATTTTTTCATTTTTTTCATTTTTATATATTTTTTGTCGGTCCGGTTTGGTTTTAAACCACAATTAAAATTCTCAAACCTAAACCAAACCATTTTGACTGGTTTGATTTGGTTCAAAACCATTTCGTTAATTGGGTCCACGTGGCACCAAACCGACAATTTCTAAAATGCGGTTTCAGTTCGGTTTTGCGATTTTTGCTTACAGCCCTATCCTTCATGATCATGGAACCTTAGATAATCACTTCAAATTGTAACACGCAAATAAACGAACGTCAATTCGTAATGTAATTTTATAGAACACTACTCGAAAAATGAGCATCAAGCTAACATGACAACATACGACATTAATCCCAAGACACATTTAGAATAATGATGCAAAATACAGTAAAATTACATTCTTCAATTCTTGACAATCAATGACATCAAAAGAAAACATCCCTTTCAACAATAAGACTCTAATTACAGCAATACCTTGTTTAGATTTATGGATGGATTCATTAAACCGACAGTCCCGTCACCTCAATCAATATTGATAATTTTGGTGTTCTTGGTGGATTTACAATAGCAAGGAAGATATTAATTGCAAGATACAAATCCAAATTCCATGTAGACCCACTTTTGAAATTCACTAAACAAACACGAAATAATTATATTTCTAGTCTATAGCATTTGCATAGGAAAAACTATAATCAAAATAAACGATATCAATTTGAAAGAAATATTTCCCCACTTACTAGTGATTGATGTCGTAAGTGATGTAGCAATCGAATAACAGCCGCCCCGCCTTTCGAATCCTGATGTTTTGTACAAAAATTGAAACTTAAACTACTACCTGCTAAGAAAATTTTTTGTTACCTGTTTCAAATTAGTTAGAAGTGAACATGGTCCGATTTTATTCGATTATGAAGGGAACCAATCAATGAGAATCTCAGAAATGGAACTATTGATTCCATATCTGACTATAGAATCGAAGTGAAACCAAACCAACTGGTTCAATTAGGATCCGATTCTTTTTATTAAATATATTATAAAAATAAAGTATTAAATAAGGCAACAAACAAAATTACATTCCAAAGCTTAAGATATATAAATAAGGGGGATAAAAAAATGACAAATTATTAAACACAATATAAAATGTAAAATCTAGATCAAAAATTAATTTTTAAGAAAAATCATACAATAATATATATTAAAAATGTATTTATAATCTAATTATCTTCAAGAATCTTCAAGGAGAAGATTTTGATTCGGATTATCAACCACTATACTCTAAGTAGGGATAGAAGAGTAGGGATAGAAGCTAAGCAATGATGTAAATTGTAAAGGTCAATTATCTACCAATTTTGGGTGGTTCACATTCCAAATTCTATATCTATAAAGAATTTTGTCAGATGTTTCCTTTGTTAGTCTCGGATGGTAATGTATAAAAGTCTGGACATTACCTTTTCTACCAAATTTCCCAGTCCTTTCAAGTCCATCTAACGTGCAACCATACACATTAATTTCTAGAACAAATTCGCCAACCTAATATAAAATTAATTTCCAAATGTGATACAAGTTTGACCACTATACTTTAGTTGAAGGAGCTCTTGGACTCTGGCCAGTTTGGGGCACAATTCGCGGTTTATCTGATCTGCGTGAAGAGGGGTTGGATCGTAGACCTCTAGATTAGTCGCTGTAAAGTTGACACCTAAATATCAAAAAAATATATATGTATAGGGGTGGTGGGTGTTTGAAATCTTGTCAAAAAAAATCTCATGATTTTTCAACCTTTTAATATTTACTTTTGTCACTTGAATTTTTCTTCTATGTCTATTTATAAAGGGTGGTCGATGCTTGAAAGGGAATAAGAAGCTGGTCGGCAACGAGGAGACGCAACTACCTATGGGTGAACGTACGCTCCTGTCAATGTCAAGGCCTCAGGGTTGGATCCGTCTCCAACTGTTCACTTTACCACGATGCTTCGAAGAATACTTCCAACCGGGCACCACCCGATGGAAAGTACGTGTGGACACAAATCGTGTTGCTTGTTTAACGACTATCCAAATGTAATAAGAGTTGCTCACAAATGTCAATTTTGTCAGGCCGTTTGATCCCCTAAAGCAATTGCTGGACAGAGAGGCATGCTTGTGATGAAATTATGCACAATACACACGCTGCAACATTGTGCTTGCAATTGCTTTCTGTCGTGCCATTGGGATATCAAAACTACAAAATATCATCTAATTATATTCAATCAAACATCCAAAACTTAGATATCACTTTGCAAGAATTTCTGCCAATAACATTCTCGGACCTCCAGCACTTTACCCCAACTCCACCACATCCCACTCAACCCAATAGAATTGAAATCACGCTATATTTTCATGAGTTATACTACAAGTACATGGTTTATGCATAAGAAATTTTTCACAGACATAGGTGTCAAAACATCATTTAAAGATGGGAAAAAAATAAAACACAGACAGTTAGAATTTTTCTATTTCAAAATCCTGTATGAATTCTTTAAGTTTCCTTGTACTCAAGACATAACCCTATTTTCATTTTTGCAATTATAGGAGATAGGGACAAGTTTCCTTCGTCTCATGTCTTTAATCATCAATTTTTGCCTATTAATTATAATTATTTTCAGAACACATAGAATCGGATTGATTTATATATATATTTGTGCCATTTAGGTAACAGATTATTGAATTCGGATCTTGATCAAATTGCCAGACAAAGATCCTAAATTCATCCCCATTAATTTCATCGAATTCGAAAAAAAATTGGTTAACCCTAATCGAAGTCTCTCACTGTCTTACTCTTGAAAGTGACACTGGGGAATAATTTTCTTGTTTTCACACACTGTTTTGTCATAGTGCCACCAAACTGCGTCGTACGAGGCAAACATCAAAATCATACAATTTCCACAAAGTTTCCGGTCCTTCCCGCCACCCCGCTCTCCGCCGCCCCCGCCTCTCTCTCTCTCTCTCTCTCTCTCTCTCTCTCTATATATATATATATATGTGTGTGTGTGTGTGTGTATGTATTAGTTCTTGAATTCAATTTACTAGTTATGGTTTGTTGTTGATTGTACGGAAACCTAGGCTTCCTCCAACAAACAATGATGGAGGATTTGCCTTTATTGCTTCCATGTTCAATCTGGAGTGCTTCCAATTAATAAAGTCGAAAGTACTTTTTTTTCCCCTATGTCACCAGATCTAGGACCGGACTAAAAAAAATTTAAAGTTGGAAAAGTAAAATTTTCCCTTTTAAGTTTCGAAATGAGTAATGTTATGAAGTCTATTGCGAGTTACATTTTCAGTTTAGGTGACAATAGATGATAGATTAACTGAAAGGTAAAATTAAATGGCTTATTTAATTTCACTTATCATTTTATGTCGCATTAGCGCCACGTAGACTAGGGTTGCAACCCAATGGGACTAAACAGCGTTACTATTTTAAAATGGGCTTGGGGAATTGGGCTCGAGTCCGTAATTCCACCACTAGTTGATTAGATGCGCGTAAAAACTGATGTAAAATCAAAGAAGGCAAATGATAAAGTTCAGCTTTGATATTATATGAACAAATGATTTCGACGGTGAGAAAAATGAGCACTAGGCTATGGATTTGTATATAAATTAAAACTTTTTGAGTATAGACAAGAACGTAATTTAGTTGGACTATTTTCTTGGTCCATGGAACTCTACTGTCTGCATTAGATTTAGGGCCTTGGCCCAAACTTTGATCTATGACACAGAAGACCAAAATTGTTTTTGGCCCAAAAAAGCCAGTGAAGAAACCTTCTTCACAATTTTTGAAGTAAATTTCAGAAACAAAATAAGGAAAAAAATCCCAAATATCAAAACTTTTCAGTCCACGCAATACATGGTTCCTAAAGGGTCGAAGAAATAGATATTAGCTAAAGGTCTAAGTTTTAGATCAAAATGGTTAGATAATATAAGAATTAGACAAAAGATATAAGTTCAAGTCTCGTTGCTACTCATTTATTATAATTGTACATGTGTTATGCTCTTGATACGAAAAATAATTCCAACTAAACATTGAAGGGTGTGTTGAGGATGTAATTTAAATGAATATATATGACTCTTACTTAATAATTTGAACTTTTAAAAGAAACGATTAATGTTTTTCATCTCATATGACAAAAAATCCGAATAAAGATATGACAACATCCACTCTGTAACAATTATGAATGTTAGCTCAGGTACATCCTGTCTTGGCCCTTCTAATCTTTTCTAAGATTTTTTGGTCTATTTATTGACCGACCAACTTTTTCAATTGTATGGAGCCAATGTCGGGCCTAATTTCATGCCCATCTCTCATTCATTCGAGAAAGTTATGGATCAACTTTCATTGTCACTTCCTTTAATAATATAAGGTTTTTTATGTTCCAGGTGTTCATTTTCCTGTTATTAGTTTTGTTGATACCAAAATTTCTGGGACCCATTTGGAGTGCCTGAGTTCCCATTGACATGAGCACTGTGATTTCCAATTTCTCCTTGATCTCAAGGCGGATACTTCCAACTATTCACCTCGAGATCAAGGATCTTGATATCATCGCCAGCCCATGGATCTATTACACTTTGTCCTCGATGAAACCCAAAATACGGTTTCACCCTGAGGTTCACTGTCCTATTACGGCAAGGAGTCCCACTCCACCACGTTTTCTACGTTTTGATCCTAACTAGAGTTCTAAGGCCAGCAGAAGGTCAATCATATTTGGTTTACTTTTTTTATTGAGTGTATCAACACTTATAGGGTTAAACTTCTTTCTCTGACTAAATATCCCTATGCTTAATTCATTATTCAAGTACATTTTCATTATGGATCACTTTATAGCCTCAATCTTACTTTTCCTCAATTGCTTTTGACTTAAACGTTGAAAAGACTATCATAACAACTTCCATATCATTTTTTGCAGATTGCCTAAAAGGTTCTGTTCATGCTCATCCTTCATGTTTTCCCAACTCGAGATCGGGAAATTTCATGTACAGTTTTTTATAGTATCAAGTTTAATTATTTTCAAATTTGATGCATTAGAATTAATGTAAATTGAGAATAAGTCTTAATATGGTGCTATACTATTAATACCCGTGGATTTAGAACATGAGCGAAACAAGATTCGAACTTGATCTATACATTGTATGGACTTATTGGCTTAGGCACAAGACCTCGATCTTCTCTTAGATCTTAGTAGCCTACTAACTTCGTCGAGGATTCAGTTTCCTTGGCTTCATGCCTTCGTAGAGAACTTTGCCCGCCGTCTTCGGGTCAGGCCAATGTCGATTCTCATGCTCTGGGGCAAATCTAACAAATCTTTTATTAATAACTTAAAAATTCATTTGTTCCTCGATTTGATGTTCAAGTAATCGTCCAATGTTACTGTTGGAAAAATTGGCTGACTTTGGCACGAGTTTTGAGTGGGACCTAGTTGTTCAATTTGGAAGATGAAAGTTGATTTGTGTTCTCCTCCGTGAGTACATTGAAATCATATACTTGCCAAAATTGATGCTCGGGTGAATGAGAAATTGAGGCTCAAAGTGTGCCACTCAAAAGGGAGTTTATGGGGGAAAAATGAATTTGTCCCACATAGGAAAAAGATGAGGAACTCCAAAGGTCATTGCCATTAATGGTAGCCTAGCCTATAAATAGTGGCTCATTTTCCTCATTTCAACATAAAAAAAAAAGTAAAAGCTTTCAAGTTTAGAATACACTAGAAATTCATTTGCATAGAGTTCTTTCTTGGTGGTGGTATAATTCAGGCACTAGTTCAGTTCACCGGAGTTGTTTCTGCGGTGCTCGGAAGCTACTGATTTTACCGTTGTATCCTGGGAAACGGACGCTCGTTTTAAACCTCAAGTACGGACGGTGAAGGGGCGAATCTGTTTTAAGGAAACTGTGTGTAACACAGACCTCGGGTTAAAATTCTATATTTCAGTTGTTTAAATCATGCAATTTTTCGTATTAAATTTACAGTCCATGCTTTATGAATTTATGATATATTGTTCGTATGCTTCATAAATTTTAAATTCTATTGGAAAAAAATTATTTGTTGGAAATAAAACTTTCAATGATCTGGTGAAAATTCGATATACGGTCGTTTGAATTTTGTTGATTTGCATAGTTGCAAAATTGAAAGACTTTGTCAAAAAAACCTAAACTGTCTAAGAAGAGCTTGGGATTTAAGCGGTCTGGTTGTGACCCCCTCCTCATCTGGGAGTCTTTTAATTGCGCATTAGTCAAATTGATGAGACGAAAGACAACATTTCTCGATTTTATCTACATACACTGAATTTCCTACAAGCTTAAAACAGATTCTCAGAAAGGAAAATTTGGTTTCCTATATTGATTATCTCTGAACTGATTAGTTTCTTATATTTGTTATATTGTGGAAACTAATTTGTTGTTTGGTTCTTTCGAAAGACGAAATGGCAACCGGTTCCACCAATATAGATTCCAACATGGATGTGTCCCAAACTGAAGGTACCCAATATCAGGCTGTGGGTTCTACTATGGGTGCAGGGCCTAGTTCGGCTATGGGTCAGACTGTGGCTCCAATGCCAAGTCGTGTTGTGAGCTAACATGTGGCTAATGTTTCGGTTAATGTACCAGTTAACCATGGGGAAAAGTCGGAGAAATTCAACGGCTTGAATTTCAAGAGGTGACAGCAGAAAATGCTGTTCTATCTGACTACCTTGAATCTTGCGAGATTCTTGACTGAAAGTGCACCAAAACTCCAAGAGGGTGAGGTGGATGTTCAAGCTATCAGTGCTGTTAATGCTTGGAAACACTCGGACTTCTTATGCCGGAATTACATCATGTACAGTTTGGCAGATTCGCTATACAACGTGTATAACACCATGAAAATTGCTAAGGAGTTGTGGGAGTCTTTGGATCGAAAATATAAGACTGAGGATGTCGGGGCTAAGAAATTTATCGTCGGTCGATTCTTGGACTATAAGATGGTGGACTCCAAAACTATAATCAGTCAAGTGCAAGAACTCCAAGTGATTTTTCACGAAATTCATGCCGAAGGGATGATTCTGAGTAAAACTTTCCAAGTGGCTGCAATCATTGAAAAATTGCCTCCCGCGTGAAAAGATTTCAAGAATTATCTTAAACACAAGCGAAAGGAAATGAACGTTGAAGAACTGATTGTTAGATTTCGAATTGAAGAAGACAACAAGAGTTCCGAAAAGAAGTGGTTCAATCCTGGTGCGGCTAAGGCCAATATTGTTGAACATGGTCAAGGTAGTAAGAACTACAAAATCAAAGCTGGGTCATCCGGTGGAAAAGGGATCAAGCTGGGACCAAAAGGGGACATTCCTAAGAAGAAATTTCAAGAGAAGTGCTTCAACTGTGACAAAGTAGGCCACAAATTTTCGGAGTGCAGATTGCCAAAGAAGAAGAAATAAGCAAATGTGGTTGACTACATGGCACATGATGTGTCGGAGATGAGTCTCGCAGCAGTCATTTCTGAAGTAAACATGGTGGGTTCTAACCCAAAAGAATGGTGGATTGACACCGGAGCTACAAGATATGTGTGCTCCGATAAAGAGTTATATACTGCTTTTGAAGTAGTTGAGAATGGAGAGAAGTTGTTCATAGGAAATTCAGTAACTTCTGAAATCAAGGGCCAAGGAAAAAGTGGTTCTAAAGATGACTTCGGGAAAATAGCTGACTCTCAACAACGTACTGTATGTGCTGGAAATCCGCAAGAACCTTGTGTACGGGTCACTTTTGAATAAGCATGATTTTCGCATTGTATTTGAGTCAGACAAGGTCATCTTGTTGAAAAGTGGAATGTTTGTCGGAAAAGGTTATGTTTCCGATGGAATGTTTAAACTCAATGTAATGGTTGTTAAACCAAAAATGAATAATAAAGTGAATGCTTCTGTTTACTTGCTTGAGTCTTCCAATGTGTGGCATGGTAGACTAGGACACGTTAACTATGATACTTTACGTAGGCTAGTTAACTTAAAATGAATACCAGCATTCTATGTTGATTCCAAACATAAGTGTGAGACTTGTGTTGAAGCAAAATTGACTAGGTCGTCATTTAAGTCAATTGAACGAAATACGGAATCACTTGATTTAATTCACAGTGATATATGTGATTAAAAATTTGTACAAACAAGAGGTGGCAACAAATATTTCATTACTTTTGTCGACGATAGCACGAAATACTGCTATGTGTATTTGCTAAAAAGTAAGAATGAAGCGATAGAGAAATTTGTTCTCTATAAGAATGAAGTTGAAAGTCAACTTTACAAGAAAATTAAGGTGCTAAGAAGCGATCGAGGTGGTGAGTATGAAGCACCGTTTGCTGAATTTTGTGCACAACACGGAATTATACATGAAACCACCGCACCGTATTCACCGCAACAAAATGATGTTACTGAAAGGAAAAATCGCACTTTAAAGGAGATGATGAATGCGATGCTAGTAAGTTCTAAATTACCTCAGAACATGTGGGGGATGCTGTATTATCAGCAAATTACCTTTTGAATAAGGTGCCCCGAAAGAAAATGAAAAAGATCCCTTATGAGTTATGGAAAGGAAGAATGTCTTCCTATAAATACTTACGAGTGTGGGGGTGTCTTGCTAAAGTGGCTGTCCCAACACCAAAGAAGGTGAAGATGGGCCCGAAAATTGTAGATTGCATATTTATTGGATATGCACATAACAATAGTGCATATCGGTTTCTCGTGGATGAATCTAAAATCCAAGATATATACAGAAACACGATAATGGAGTCGAGAAACGCTTCATTCTTTGAACATGTGTTTCCATGCAGGTCCGAAGAAGAGGCAAGTTCTTCTAAACGGACGTATGAGACTATGACTGAACATAGTCAGGACCAAGAACTAGAAGAGGAGGTTGAGGTTAAACCTAGATATAGCAAAAGGGAAAGGACAAAAAAATCTTATGGTCCAAATTTTCTGACCTATATGCTAGAAAGTGAACCTCAAAGCTATCAAGAGGCCGTGAACTTCTCGGAAGGACCTCAATGGAAAGAGGCCATCAAAAGTTAAATAGATTCTATCTTGCAAAATCATACATAGGAGCTAGTAGATCTTCCACCAGGAAGTAAACCACTAGGCTACAAGTGGATTTTTAAACGAAAAATGAAAGCAGATGGAACTATTGAAAAGTATAAGGCCAGGTTGGTAATAAAAGGTTACCGACAACGGGAAGGCCTTGATTACTTTGATACATATTCTCCAGTAACGAGAATAACATCCATTAGAATGATACTTGCGATTGCTGCTTTACGAAATCTTGAAGTACATCAAATGGATGTTAAGACTGCCTTCTTGAATGGAGACTTAGATGAAGAAATCTATATGGAACAACTCGAAGGGTTTTCGTCTCCAGGGCAAGAAAAGAAAGTGTGTAAATTGGTGAAATCATTGTATGGCTTGAAACAAGCACCAAAACAATGGCATGAGAAATTTGACAGTGTCATAATGGAGAGTGGATTTAAGATCAACGAGTGTGACAAATATGTTTACGTCAAAGACACTAAAGACTGATATGTCATCTTATGTCTTTACGTTGACGACATGCTTATTGTTGGCAGTGACAATAAGATGATTGAATCCACTAAAAATATGTTAAACTCGAGGTTTGACATGAAAGATATGGGTTTAGCTGATATTATACTTGGAGTGAAAATCTCAAGAACATCAAATGGGCTTGTTCTAAATCAGTCACATTATGTGAACAAAATTTTAGGAAAATTCTATAAGGATGATACTGGCTTGACTAGAAGACCAATAGATACTAGTCAACATCTGTCTAAAAACAGAGGAGAAAGTATCTCTCAAGTAGAATACTCGAGAGTTATCGGAAGTCTAATGTACTTAATGAGCTGTACTAGACCAGACATAACCTACACAGTCAGTAAATTGAGTAGATACACGAGTAATCCAGGAGCTAATCACTGAAAATGAATAGTAAGAGTACTAAGGTACTTAAGATATACTCGTAATTTTGAACTGCACTATAGCAGATATCCAGCGGTCATTGAAGGATATAGTGATGCTAATTGGATATCCGACATAAAAGACTCAAAGTCCACGAGTGGATTTGTGTTCACTTTGGCAGGTACAGCCATATCATGGAAATCTTCTAAACAAACAGTGATAGCCAGATCCACTATGGAATATGAGTTTATAGCTCTAGATAAAAGTGGTGAAGAAGCTAAGTGACTACGTAACTTCTTAGAGGATATTCCAAGATGGTCAAAGCCTGTGCCAACAATTTGCATATATTATGATAGTCAATCGGCAATTTGAAGGGCACAGAACAACATATATAATGGTAAGTCTAGACATATACGTCCTAGACATAATACCATTAGGCAACTATTCTCAACTGGAGTTATCACTATTGATTATGTAAAGTCAAAGGATAACATTGCGGATCCACTAACCAAAGGGTTAAATAGAGAGTTAGTTGAGAAATCATTGAGAGGAATGGGACTTAAGCCCTTGAATGGATAAGTTATGCAAAGAAAAACGCAACCTAGTTGACTGGAGATCTCAAGATCTAGGTTCAAAGGGACAGCCTAATTGTAAAGACTTGATAGAATCACTGTGGGGGATATTACCTCCTGTCCATTCCTGTGATGCAACAGTGATGCCCGTAAAGATGGAGGATAAGCAATAAGCTTTTAATGATTGTTATGCGTCGAAAATCGAGCCTAGTAATGCGGGTTACTTGTAATAAGAAATCACCTATATGAGAGAGAAGTGGGACTGCTTCTAAGGGAATTGTGTGGGGCGCAATTCTTGTGAACTCTCACAGAACCAGGCGTATGTTCATGGCCAAAACGAACATAATAATGAGAACAGAAATGTGTTAGGAAGAATCATGTGTGAAGTGTATCGTCGTTTACATAAAAGGTAGAACAGTTCAAGAACATCGCGTCTACTGGTCAGCCAGTGAAGTAAATATGCTTTCACAAGCGAATGTTCAAAGGGTAACACTTACCTATCGTTTGCAGGTTTCAACTGTTGAACTATATCACCGAGTCGTCATGTGTCACATTCACAAGTCGTAATGTGTCACATTCATAAGTCGTCATGTGTCACATGCATGAGTCACTCCCAATTTTCATTCATGTGGGGGATTGTTGGAAAGATTGATCGACTTTGGCACGAAGTTTTGAGTGAGACCAAAAAATATGAGGAACTCCAAATGTCATTGTCATTAATGGTAGCCTAGCCTATAAATAGTGGCTCATTTTCCTCATTTCAAAAAAAAAAAAATGCAAAAACTTTCAAGTTTAGAATACATTAGAAATTCGTTTGCATAGAGTTCTCTCTTGGTGGTGGTGTAGTTCAGGCACTAGTTCAGTTCACCGGAGTGATTTCTGCGGTGCTCGGAAGCTACTGGTTTTATCGTTGTATCCTGAGAAACGGACGCTCATTTTAAATCTCAAATACGGATGGTGAGGGGGCGAATCTATTTTAAGGAAACTGTGTATAACACAGGCCTCGAGTTAAAATTTTATATTTCAATTGTTTAATTCATGCAATTTTTCGTATTAAATTTACAGTCCATGTTTCATGAATTTATGATATATTGTTCGTATGCTTCATGAATTTTAAATTCTATTGGAACAAAAGTTTTTTATTGGGAATAAAACTTTCAATGATCTGGTGAAAATTCGATATACGGTCGTTTGAATTTTGTTGATTTGCATAGTTGCAAAATTGAAAGACTTTGTCAAAAAACCTAAACTGTCTAAGAAGAACTTGAGATTTAAGCGGTCTGATTGTAACCCCCCTCCTCATTTGGGAGTTTTTTAATTGCGCATTATTCAAATTGACGAGACAAAAAACAACATTTCCCGATTTTATCCACATAAACTGAATTTCCTACCGTTACAATGTTCTTTTGTTTCGTCGTGGTCCGTGACAAATAAATACAAACCCTTAAAAAATCATGGAATTTTGTCATTGTTAGTTTAATTCCTTGAGGCCCACTTGCATTGCATTTTGTCTGGTGCTGTTGTAACACACTGTTACCTTGTGAAGCCCATGGTTTTACTCTTATTTATTTTTCTGGCGGTCCTTTCAATGTTTTATTTTAATAACTTTGAATGTAAGTTGGAAAAAAAATCGAAACAGTTGGACATAATGTTTTATTGCACATAATGTTATTCATAATATGATGTGACAATCATTCGATTGTTGATGTGCAATTGTAAGATTTAAATTAAAAGTTGGATTCAATATCACGTGTAATTATAAACACTGTTATGTAGACAATTATATATCTATAACACTTTCCGTAAAATTATTTTGTTCAAACAAGGGCCTTTGACAGGCCCATGGGGCTGAGGTGCTACCTGTCACAGAACTCAGATGGGGCCCCTGCTCCCTATTTGTGTAGCAGTTCTCCGTGAATCAATCGTCTATATAGACCGTGACGTGCGCTACTATCAACTGTAGTAGATCACACCAAGTTTGGGTTTGCATTGACGAAAGGAAAAAAAAATAAACAAAATTTTTGCAAGCTCATGATAGCTTGTGCGGTTAGGGATGACTTGGTAGTTGGAAGAAACCGCCTAAAAATTGGACTGTATGGATGTGACATGATCTAATTCACACCTTCAAAGATTACAAGACTATAAATATTTTATTTCAATTGTACAAAATTATTATTGTTCATTCTTTATAGTTGTTTCGAAATCTCTCAATTTACACATAATATGTTGATTTATTCAACTATCGATTTTATCTTGATTACACGTGCAACCATCACAATGACATCACTAAAATGAAAACTCTAATTCAACTTTCCCTGCCACATTTTTTTTTTTTGGGACAAAATACTAGAAAAATTTCACTATTGGCTTTTTTTTTAAGGTCATATTCTCAAAAAAGTGGTCAGAGTAAAATATGATTAGCATTTGAACTTTCAATCTAAAATGTGTTCTTTAAAAGAAAGTCGTCGCATTTAATGTTACATAAAACTAATTTTCATATGTTTTCCCTAATCTCTCTTAGAAAAAATAAACAACTTGTCATAATTTTCTAGTTGCTAGAGCTTAGTACATGACTTAACGATCGATATACGTAATGTGATTTTGAAATAAAGTGGTAGACGCAGTTTTATAAGATAAGAACAACTCAATGCTTCAATAAGCAAATAACTTCTTTCAACAAAATAAATAAACAAATAAGTACAAGCGACAATGACAAATTAAGGGCCTAATTAGCATGCATTCGGAGAAGTCTAAAGGAAATTTTGAGGATTAAGAAGTTACTTTCAAAACCCGTTTGATTGATTTTATAAAAGTGTTTTTCTAATTATAAAAATTTTTAGAGAAAATTGATCTAATGTAACTTTATCTATAAATTCTTTGAAAAGAAACGACTTCTTTTAGAAATTAGCTTACAAAAGCTTAGTAAGCTAGTTTTTCTCATGAAGCTTTTTACAAAAAGTAGAATAAAAAAGTCGTGCCAAACGGATTCTAAGAATCGTAAAAAGGAAAAACTGCTTAAGAGGAAAATTTATATTTTAATAATTTGTTTATTGAAATTAATAAAAAAGAAAAGCCCAGATTATTGAATCAGTCAAGATTGAGTTTTCAAAGTTTGAATGGATAATCCAAAGAAGAAAAGATCTCTGACAGTGATGGCCAGCTGTTAACGGGTAATTTCTATAAACTTAATTAATTACTAGTTTAAGTTGATTAAGCACGTTAAACTATGTTTAAAGAGCTAAGATGCCAACAGAAAACGTTGAAAATACAGGGCGTTACGCAAAGTGACGTGCACACGAGCTTAACAGTTAGTTTCCAAAACAATTTGCTTATTTTGAGGTGATTCATTGAAATTGTTGAAATTATGAATGTTTGGTTACGATGGGGGCAGAAATATGGTCGTTTTGAAATCTAAGGGATGTATTATTCAAATAATGTTGATCGAATATCATAAAGTATTTAATCTATACTTATTGCATATCAATTGATTTTCAGATGAAATGGTTGAAATTCGATATGATATCAAAGTTAAAGTCACGTGTTTGAGTCAAATAGTTTCAAGTTTTGGAAGAGATTGTTGGTGTACGACAATGTCGCTCATAAGCCCGTGAATTGGGTCTCTCAAATAATAGTGATTGAATGCCATAAAAAAATTTAATTTGGCATCACTGATTGAATTTCAAAGGAGATGGTTGAAACTCAAAGTGATTAATTATAATCATTAAGTGTATATTGTCAATAAAACAACTTTTAAAAACTGTTACTGGTTTCAAAGAAGTTCAAATTTTGGGGGTTTGCCCCTGGTTTACATATAAATTAGTTTTTTAATAGATTCTGCTAAAAGTTAATGTAATATTATTTGAGAAATTTGCGGGTTCCAAGAAACTTTGGATTAAAATTCATGATTAACTTCGACTTAAATTTTAAGTCAAATGATCTGGTTGAAACTCATATGTAAGTAATTAAAATCAATAAGTGTATATTGACAATAAAACAACTTCTAAAACCGTTATTGGTTTCAAAGAAGCTCAAATTTTGAGATTTTGCCCCTGATTTACATATAAATCAGTTTTTTAATAATTTTGATAAAAAATAATGGAGCGTGTATTTAAAAAGTTGCGTGCTTCAAAAAAGGAAAATTTCACTTGTACCATAGAGTGTACAGAGACATGTAGCAAATCTCTTCAAGTAATATGTGATTAAAATTCATGATTAACTTTGACTTAAATTTCAGTCAAATTTTTTAGTCGAACCAAAACATGTACTCTATTAAAAAGCTATAAGTTAAGGTTTTAGAGGAAGTTGAAATTTGTATTTAATTAAACTATCAAATTTTCAAATATTTTCAATGCATATCAATGCACAAAATCTTGAGATGGTTTATGACATATTTTTATCTTATTTTTCAATATTATTTATCATTTTAAATTTTTATCAATTTATCAGCTTTACTTAATAAACAAATATATGAAATTTATACAAAAAACACTTCATAGTTATGCTACCAAAAAATTCTATTTAAGCACTTTTTTTTTTTTAATTGACTAACAAATTATCAACTTTTTATTAATGATCATTTTTGGAAAAAATACTTTACTGCTAAAAGCTCCATTGACAAAAGTTCACAACAATTATTCAAACACCCTCTATAAGCCTATTAAATGAAATTTTACCAAATTTTGAGATACTTTTTTGGTGCGTTCATGTCTAAATGAAGTCAAGAGGAGATTATAATGATATATTAAGTTGGCTATATCGACATTTTTTGTAAATTGAAATAATATTTTCCAAAGTGAGCTTTAGGGAGAGATTTATGTGAGGATTTTATATTTATAAAGTGGAGTTACCCCTTGCGTTAGAAAATGAATCAAAAGTTAACTTATTTTATAAGTAATTCCACTTTCTTTTAAGTTGTAAGTGTGAACATCTCCCCAAACTACACCTTAGACTATGGCAAAATGTTAAAGGTTAGCTGCAAGTGTGGTGCAATGCACCATTGGTAGCTAGATCCTAGGTCTATGCACGTCACAAAGGGTGCATTGGGCACTTTAGAGGCATGAGTGCATATTTTTCACGAGAATGCGGTAGCGTTTGCGTGTTAAGTGTGTTGGAGACGACTTATAAAAACGGCTATGTAAAAGTTGGTTTTTAATATATTTATTTGACCAATTTTAATCCGTAAGAGCGTGATCAAAACACAATATATATGAATGGAAATTTGGACAGAGTTTCGGTATAACGATAGGCAAAACAATGATTAAGAAGGAGTAGGAATAGAGAATAATCCAAAACGAAATGTTATCTCTTTCCTTAAGACAAATTGCCCCTCTACGGTGCTCACGGTAAATGACAATTGTCTCCCAAAATACAATGGATTCACAACTTGTGGTAGTAGCACTTCAAACCACAAGACACCAACAAACTTCTGACAGAATTTCCTCCCTACAAAGGAAATGTATGAAAATGCTATGGAATTAGAAATGAAATAATTGCAAAAGGAGAATGAATGCTCAATGTAATTGGTGTACCCAAAATCATGTCCATAGGATCTTATTTATAGATGTAGAAAGGGTGCAAATGAAGTAGTGTGACCAAACATACATCCTTTCGAAAAGTTGTGACACTTGATTTTTTTTCAGTCCGCAATTTTTTATTCATCCGGAACTGGTTTCAAAATTTCAAATATATTACAACGATCTACTCGACGAGTAAAATAAGTTGGTCTATTCACTTTTGTAATTTGACCATTGGATCAAATCCGAATATTTGGTTGAAGCTGACACGTAATCACACCTTTTCATTTTTCAATTTTTGATCAATTATTTGAACCAATTCCTACAAAGTGTCAACAAGTGATGGCTCATGTATGCGTGACGTTTTCATGGGAAGTCAAAGATTTATTTGAATGCAAAAATGTATAATTACTCAGAATCGTTGTCTAGGTACTGTGATTGGACTTGATTGATCAAATGGAGCGGGTGTACACCAGATTATTACAAACCATTTCATAAGGATGTAAGCTGAATCGCCAAAATTGCACCTACATTAGAAAATCGTTGATATAATAATTCAAATCGTATTTAAAGGTGGAGAAATTCATAGAAGACACATGAAATTTTCATAAATGACAATTCCAAGCATCCGAAATCAATCATAAGAATATTTTTAATAGACTTTTAATTTTTAAAGAGTATCTTGATCATAATAAAGATTATTTTAAATTTTAAAGGATACATTTTTTATAAACTCCAATAAACTTTCTTTATTTTTTTCAATATTTGTTTTCCCCTCATTTTTCATTTAATATATTCTTTGATATCCATATTTAGAATATTTATTATTATATACATGGAAAATGCCGTGTGTACGGTGTACACACGGCTTTACACCCCCCTCACATACTCCATGTGAGGGGGGTGTAAAGCCGCGTGTACACACAGCATGGTCCAATATAAATAAGAAGATCTTGAATAAGTTTTGTAATAGTGAATTGTTGGAGAACGTGTTTAAAAAATATGAAAGATTTTGGATTCATTTGTAAAATATTTTATTTTAAAAATATGTAGTTGAAAATGAGTTTGGACCAAAATAAGTTTTAAAACAATGAGAACCAGGGCTAAGAGTATTGAAACTTACAAATTCATTAAATATAATCATTATAAAATATAAATAGAGTGTAAATTTGATAAGGTTAACACTGTAACCATAGATAGGACTTTTAGCAATCTTTGTTTTCTTAGTTAATTACATTAAAGTAGATATTTCAGACTTTTAGTATCAAGTCAACAACAAATTCACGTAGAATTCATATTCAAGCCTCTAGCAAGTTCGAGTTCTTATTTATTTATAAATATTAGTCCTAAGTTGTGAATACAAGACAATCTCGAATTTGATAGTGTGTCTAGACGGATTGACTCACTACAACCTCTAACTTCACCCAAGGGTTAAGATGCTTTGATACATTAAGGCTATGTTTGATTGGTTAATTTTTTTCATGGAAAATAGAATTTACCCTACATTTTTCAATTTTTAATTGTTTGATAGGGTTTAGTTTTCCATGGAATTTAGATTCTTAGTTTTATTGGAAAGTGCAATTTTCTTGCTTTTGTGGGAAAATCAATTCCCACCAGATTTTCCCGATTATTGTTCACTTTTTTTTTTTGGCAATAAAAACAAATTTTAAGAATTATTGTAAAAAAAATATTTTCCTTTAATTGATAATTTTTATATAAAAAAAAGTCAAACGAACACCAAAAGATAGATAATTTTCTTGAATTTTTTTTTGTTGGCAAGGAAAACAAATTTCATTGCCAATACCAATAAAACCTATCTCTTTAATTGACAATTTTCATGTAAAATAAAGCCAAACAAACACCAAAAAATACTTTTATTTCAACATTTTTCACGTGAAAAATAATACCAATCAAACACAATAATTTACAATTTTCAGGAAAATAATTTCTAAACAATTCAATTCCCTAAAATTCGTTTTCAATTCAATTCAATTCCATCTTTGCAATTAAAGGATCATAATAGTAATAAGTTTTCAAAATTGAAATGCTTGAGCACGCTTTTGAAGTTGAATTAAACATTGAAGAATTTAAATGCATCTCTTCTATAATAATTAAACTGTATTTTTCAACTAAATATGTTGAATTTTACATATGTCAAATTGGACATTATATTGGATACGAACACACGATGATATTTATTAATTTTTCTATGCGATACAATATTTCAACATGTCATAAACGTGTATAAAATATGCAAAAGCTAAGCAACTTTTCTACCCTAATAAACACAGGATATTTGAGATTTAAACAACTTTTTTTTGAAAAAATAAAAAATATCCATAGCGATAAGATTATCGAAAATATCTTATCTAAACTTCATAAATGAAATTCAAACAAGAAGTAATTTTTGAAATCATCTTTTCTTCAAAATAATCATCATAAAATCTTATCTAGAAGCTCGTTCGATACAATTCAAACATGAAGTCATTTTTCTAAAATAAGCTCTTTTTGTTAATAATTACTGAAAAATCTTGTCTAAAAACTTATTTCCTCTACAAGTCAAACACGAAGTAATTCAGTCCAAAATGCTTATTCGAGCATGACGCACATATTGTCATCAATTATTTATTTATTATTATTATTATTTTGAAATGTTTTCGGCATGCAATAATCATTGATGGTACCAATGGCATCATCACTAAGGTTGAAAAAGAAGGAAAAATTTCGATTTACGTATAATATCATTTTATAAAAATATTGTGTAATTGAAAATAAGAGTGGAAAAAATGAAATTTAATTTAATGGGGCAGACGGGAGCTCAATCTGATCAAGTCTAAATGATATCTCGAATCTAAAGAGGAGGTAAAACAATATTGTCGAAATCGGACTCTAAGATTAGGGGGAAAAAAATCTGATTTAAACGATATTCTGAGTTTTTTATCACCAGGTTCGAATCTTGTTCAAAAAAGAGTTTAAAACAATGAAGGTTGTCCAAACCTCAACTCACATTAATCTAGATTTCCATTGACAATAAATACTAGTAACTCAAGTCAACTACCTACTTTTTACGCCGTTTCATTTGCGAATTGCAACACGGTTCACAAAACGTTAAATGCAAAACCCCATTTCGCCCCACCATAGGTGACTTCACCATCACTTCCTCTCTTCAATCTTTTTCCTTCTTTCTCTGCGTATATATTGGTGTGATGTGAATTATTATCTGTATCTTGAAAAATTAAAACCCAGAAACACAACGGCATATTCTTTTCTATGCGTGTTTCTTTCTCTCACTAACTTTAAACTCATTCTTTATCGACCCCATTTGACAGAAGACAAAATCATTTTTGAACGAAGAAAGAAGGAATCTTTTCTATTTTTTTTTTTTTTTTGGGTCTCTTCATGTTTTACCATTTCTTGAAGTTAGGAACGAAATGGTTGGGAAGATGATGAAGTGGAGACCGTGGCCGCCTCTGATTTCAAGAAAATATGAAGTGAAACTTAAAGTGCAGAGGCTTGAGGCTGATGGCGGTTGTGATTGGATAGTTGAGGGTGCAGAGAAGGATAAAAGTGGGCTTTCAGTGGAGATCAGGTGGAAGGGTCCCAAGATTTCGTTGGGTTCATTTAGAAGGACGGTGAAAAGGAACTGCACAAGAGAGGAGAGTGTGAAAAGGGTTGACGGGCCAAACGGCGGCGTTTTGGTGGAGTGGGATGAAGAGTTTCAGAGTGAATGTAATCTTTCTGGGTACAGGGACAACTTGTTTCATCCATGGGAGGTTACCTTTACTGTGTTGCATGTGAGTCTTCTTTTCTTTTTCTTATTATTTTTTCATGATTCTTGAATATACATTTCTGGATTTTTTATAATTAAATTTTTATCTTTTCTTGGATTCTTCTGTGGGTTTCATTTTTCAACACCTCTTGCATTTTTTATTCGATGTGGTAAAGATTGGGTATCTCATATCTGGCTTATTGGGTGAAGATTTTCAGTTTCATGATTATTTCCTTCGACTGTAGAAAAATCCCACAACATCTGGTATTTGTGCATGTGCATCTCAGTTTAAGAGTTGTAATAACATATCAGTTGTAATGATTTAGGGAATAACTTTCATATGGCGTAGTTAAGAGTCTATTGTGGTTAAATCCAACTTTATTTACAGAAGAATATGATTTTTTACGTGATCTTGAGATTGAAATATTCAAAGAGATATAGGCAGACAAATGCCCCAAATTTAGACGACTTTCTTAATTCTTCATGAAGGCTAGGCTATGCAATTTTACTGTCTTTTGATGGGATCCGAAATTACCACAAACGTTTGTGTTATGCCTGTCAATTGAGTATTTGAATTGGTTCAAAATGCCTATTCTTGGGATTGTGTTATCAGATTAATAGAATGCTACCATCATATCGTGAAAGGATCTTTAAGCCACCATTTCATGGGCTTTCTGAGTGCTTCTTGCCCATGATTAGTTGAAATTATAGATTCTGTATGTCGTTTTGGGGTGGTTTGCCATGTGAGCCGGAGAATCTTTTAATCGTAGTTGACTTTGCAGACATCATTGAACCATGTCTTGTCTTGTTAAATGTTTCTTTTCTTCATTAGTAGTCTATAAAGGTTTGAGATAACTGAATTTTGTTTATCTTATATCAAAGCCGGCTGTCTTTGCCCTGTTTTTGAACAAGTAGTTAAATTAGTTAGTGACTTAGGTCTTTATTGTAATGGTCCAATTTTTTATTGCACGTTCTAATAACCAGAAATTCTACATGTTGTGGCACATGGTATGTGTGAGTGTCGTTTAGTGGAATCGTTGATTTTGTGAATTTTGGTGTTTTTTTTTTTTAATCATATTGTCATTGTTTGAGCCCTATTTTTATCAAAAAATGGATTTTATAATAGTAATTTTTTAGAAAATGTGTGGTTAAAAAGTCGGAAAAAATTTTAGTTTACGTGCAAATTATTTTATTGGTAGAATGTGTGATTAATAGTGAGTTTGGGAAAAAACAAGTTTTTGAATAATGGAGCTCAAACAGAAGCTTAATGAGACTCAAGTATTATGTGCTCTTGGCTAAAAATAGGTAGAGTTTAACGTCATTTAATTTACTTGGTTTGTTTATCAATTATCGCGAGTTCTGCAAGTTAGCAACTTTACAATGTTATATCATTTATGTCTATATTTGCATTTTTCTAAAATCAGAGGTCTGTCAAAGAGTTATTATATTAAGCTCTTATGATCAACATATGGATTGTTGTTTTCTTTCAGGGCTTTGTTCAATAGAACTAAACTTGCTTGGTTTTGTTTAGGGGTTGAATCAAGGGGTGAAGAACAAGTTTCCTATAGTTGGTTCTGCAGCCTTGAACCTTGCTGAATTTGCTTCCAACAATGAAGAGCAAGAGATTGAAGTTAAGATTCCACTCTCATTGTCAGGCGCTGCAGCTCAGAGCTGTTCCTTACTTTGTGTACGTATGATTTCAGAATTTTATCTGACATCAATTTGGGATCACAAATCTTCATAATATCGGTTATTTAAATTTTATTAGAGGCTTCAAAGTTATTTATTTCCTTCTACATCTTAACAGCCATTTTGATTTCAGATATGTCTAAGCTTATTGGAACTCAGAGCTGCACAAGAACCAACAGTATCGGTGCAAAGGCAAATGATGCTGGACACAACATCTCCATCATCTGCAGATACTTCCTCGATAGATAGAGATGAAGTTTCTGTGCTTAAAGCCGGTCTCAGAAAGGTAAAAATCTTTACAGATTTTGTGTCGACTCGGAGTGCTAAAAAAGCTTGCCTGGAGGAAGATGGTAGTGAAGGCAGGTGCTCTGCCAAGAGTGAAGAGGGCGAGTGCGCTTATCCCTTTGATGCAGACTCACTTGATGAATATGCTGAAGGAGCATCTGAGCACATGAAGGAGGATCCCACTGTTAGGAAGTCATTTAGTTATGGTTCATTGGCGTATGCTAAGTATGCAGGCGTGTCATCATACTCTAGTGCTAAAATCAACGGCGAGGATGAAGATTGGATTTACTACAGCAACCGCAAATCAGATGTTGGCTCCTTGCACAAGGATGATTTGGATTCCACTGTATCTGAGCCATCTCTGATGCAGAATTCGAAACGTAGTATTCTACCTTGGAGAAAGAGGAAGCTGAGCTTCAGATCTCCTAAGGCTAAAGGAGAGCCATTGTTAAAGAAAGCTTATGGAGAAGAAGGTGGAGATGATATTGATTTTGATCGCCGACAGTTGAGCCCTGATGAATCTCTCTTGTATGGGGTAAGGATCGTTAAATGCTCTCTTCTTGTTATACAATAGGATCCGCAACAACACTCAGAACCTTTTCCAATAAGTTTTGAGGTTGGCTACTTGAATTTTTCCACCTCGCAGTTAGGTTCATTGCTAGATGTATTAGCTAATGCAATTAGATCATTAACAACCATCACAAAACATGTCAGTTTGGTTTACCCCTTCTAACATGTTCACCATTATTGTATATGATCTTCCAATCATATACAATTCCTATAGCACTTTTTCATATTATCCAACCTGCTATATACTTCTATGCATTACCCCTTTAAAATTACACCATTTAAAGAAGTTTCTTTTCAAGCTTGTGATTTTTTATTCATGTTTTTATTTAATTGAATTATGAAGCAAAAATCATCGTTTTTTTTTTTTTTGGCTTTATTCCCGTATAAGGCTGACCGTTATATACTATATTTGACTTTATAATACTGATTATGATATCTATATTTCTTTGGTAAGTCATAACATCCTTTGCTTTCTTCTTTTTTTGGTTCGTAATGTTCGACTAACTGCAGCATTCATATTCTAATTGAGAAGCATTTATGACCTGGTGTGAGGCTTATAGTTATACCATATTTGACTTTAGTCTTTAGGCATATAGTACTAATTATGAAACCTATATTTCTTCAGAAAATTTACTCTCTATGTTAAATGAAAAAGGCTGTAACAACCTTTTTCTTTCTCCTTGTCGGGGTTTGAAACGAGCCTCCTAACTGCACCATTCATATTCTAATTGGGGAAGCATTTGTGACCTAGTGCAGTTGCTTTAGATTTTAATCATGGCACTGAAATTTGTGAAATGTATTAAGAAACAAGGTGACTATTTTTTTCATCTTGGCAAGTGTGATACACCAGCTTTAGTCATTATAAGTTCATGGAACATTAACAATTTGATTGTTGCCTGTAATTTTCACTACTGTTAGTAACACTGCATTTATAGCATTACCTTATCTATATTCTTAGGTTATTACCTAAATGCAATATATTTCACCCTTGGTTATTTATCATATACTTCCGATTTTCATCTTAAGCATGGCTATTTATTTCTTGGCAGTGGCATAAGGCAGATGAAGATTCAATTGCAAATCGATCTTCAGTTTCGGAGTTCGGTGATGATAGTTTTACCGTTGGTTGTTGGGAGCAGAAAGAAATCACAAGTCGCGATGGACACATGAAGATTCAAATACAGGTTTTCTTGGCTTCCATTGATCAGCGAAGTGAGCAAGCGGCTGGAGAAAGTGCATGTACAGCCCTTGTTACGGTGATTGCTGATTGGTTGCAGAATTACCATGACCTCATGCCTATTAAGTCACAGTTCGACAGTTTGATCCGAGAAGGCTCGTTAGAATGGAGAAATCTCTGCGAAAATGAAATTTACAGGGAGAGGTTTCCTGATAAGCACTTTGATCTAGAGACGGTCCTCGAATCCAAAACACGTCCTCTTTGTATAGTTCCTGGGAAATCGTTTATTGGGTTTTTCCATCCAGAAGGGACGGAGGGAGAAAATTTTGATTTTCTGCATGGTGCTATGTCATTTGACAATATCTGGGACGAGATTAGTCATTCAGACTGTTCTGGCAGTGGAAAATCCCAGGTTTTCATTGTCAGTTGGAATGACCATTTTTTTGTCCTGAAGGTCGAAACAGATGCTTACTACATCATCGACACATTAGGGGAACGACTCTACGAGGGTTGCAGTCAAGCTTACATACTGAAATTCGACAGGGATACGACTATCTACAGACTTCCAGATGCCAAGCAATCTCCAGAAGAAAAACCCGTAGATGATACGAGAATTGTTGTTGCATTGGAGTCTGAAAACTTGAATACAGAGCAGCAGATAGAGTCGAAGGAGGGTTTGAAAGAAGGGATACCAGTGACCAGATCCGAGGATCCAATTATGAGTGAAGAGGAAGAAGTGGTTGTTTGTCAAGGTAAAGAGTCGTGCAAAGAGTATATAAAGAGTTTCTTGGCCGCAATACCAATGAGAGAACTACAAGATGATATCAAGAAAGGCTTGATAACATCAACTACTCTTCATCAGAGACTACAAATTGAATTTCACTTCACTCAACTAGAGCGGCAAATTAGCGCAACTCAAGTGGCAGAAGAAGAAGCCGCGCCCATGCTATAACTGAGGTTTCTGCTTAAAGACATGGTTTTTGACGGTTAACTGTAAATTCAAGAAAGTGTGACCATACCTAACTTGTTTTTCGTTTTTGGGGTCGAGTTGATAGGAGACTGTTTCATTATTCGAGTGAAGTTGTATTAGATGGTTTTGTTTTCTTTCAGCTGCATTAAGGACTCAAGTGGTAATCATCTTTCGATGTAAACAGTAAACACCTCTAATCTTAAAGTCTCATTGTTCTACCATATTCTTCCTTTGGTTCTACCTTTCATTGAAGTGATAATTTGAACATCGCCCTATAATATTTTCCTATTCATCTGATTTTCCTGTTAACCAACCACTAATGCAAGTACAGAATATACATTGACATCTCTAACATCAGTTGAAGTTTGATTCTCCAAGGCAATCATTAACTAACGTACATCAATTTTTACGGATATTAAAATTAGACACGGTAAACTCCAGTGTATCTGCACTTATAAACTGCAACTTAAACTTATAAGTAAATTTTCATAAAATACCTTCGGAATCTCTTATCTAGTTTGGTTTTAGGGTAAATGGTAACGTCCCTCTCGTGAATAGATTTTTTTTTTTTTTCATAGACTGAACATTTCAATTTAAGCATGTTGATTGTGTTTACTTACTTACAGCAGATTTTGGAAAACTAGAGATTTCTACCGTTGCAGTTTATTACATTTTTTATTCCATTTTGTAAATCAGATTCGTTTTTCTGTGAAATGGTCTCTCTCAAGGATGATAGAATGATCCACTTCTGAATAGTTTTAAGAGGTGATTGAACATGATATTAGGGTACGCAAAGATTCTTGGTTTACAAATCAATGTAAACTTGAGGGAAATATCAAGTGCAGCTAGAAGCAGTCTTTGAATCGCCTTTTCGACCAACTCACAAGAGGTCCTAGAAATAAAGAAAAAACTTGTACAAACGAGATATCGAATAACAAGAAAGAACGAAAAGGACTAACAGATAGATTTGTAGTTTTGGTCATTTAAACAATGTAGACCGCTATTAGAACAGTACAATATCTACAAACATCAAGAAATCTCAAGAAAAAATCACTTAGTTCAAGCTGCAAATTGAGCACTTAATTAATCCATTTTCATTGCAGTCTGGACACCTTATGGATGATAATCCATTTACTTGCCCATCTGAAGTGATTTTTCGACTGCCATTGCAGTGGAAACATAAAACAAAATGCATTCCAGCACAAGCATTGCAAGGAGAATTCGATTGAGTTAAGGATATCCCTTGTAAGAGTTTTCTTAGCATTCCCTTTTCATGCAATCCTACGACTGCATCAGCCCCTCCGATGTCTCTACCTCTAATGAAAAGCCTAGGGGGAACTGCTCGACCACCAAGTACTCTCCACAGCTCGTCTCTATATTCCAAATGCATCGAAACATCTCTCTCATAGTATACTACTCGAAAACTCTCCAAAAGAAAGCGGATCGCATTACAGTCTTCGAAAGTTTTTCTAATTCCTCTCAGGCTTGTGGTGTAGAATATGACTGAATCAGTTCCACCTGGAGGACATTTCTCTTCAAAATCTGATATAGATGGGGATCCATAGTTTTCTTCCTTTCTTTCGCAGTTTCTAGAATCTTCCATGTCTCTCGGCTTGAAGCAAGGTAAAGGGATGAGTTTAGAATGGCCCTCGAATTCTCCTATCGTTGGACGACAAGCTGACTCGCCAAACTCTACTAAATCATCAACCTCAGACAATAATTGTAACTGATCTATGGCAGGCTGACCATGATCTGTTGATCTTATATAGGGTCGAAATTTTTCTTCGTTATTCACATTAGAAACAGAAGAAAATTCGGCATCCGGTACATTGTTTGCAAGTTCTGATATACTGATATTGCTGGCTACTAAGTTAGGAAGGTTGTCATTGCTGTGTTCTTTGTGAGGAGTTGAGGCTTGAAAGAATGAATTTGGGTGCAAAACTAGGCCTTGTTTCTGAGTGATTGTTGAAATGTTTTTGAGTTTCATAAGGATTCTTCCTTTCATATTTTTCATCTCCTCTTCAGTTTTCTTCTTTCCTGAACTGCGATCACATGTGCTGATGACAAACTAAATTATAAACGAATAAGATAAGACACTTGAACCACCTCAAGACGTCCCTTCACGTACAAGTCAGCTTCATTTTTTCGTCAAAACGACATGTCACGTGCACAGTTTTCATAAATGGATAGCAACTATACTCAAAACCAAAACCAGCTCGTTACTAGGCTGAGAATGAATAATCAAGAATGTGCTAGAGAGGCAAGTCTGATTGAGATTTTTCTTTTGATTTCCAGTGGTTGGAAAGTAGTTCTTAGAATGCCATTGTTAGTTGCTTTATCAAGTCTTGAATAATCAAATGATAAAGAGTGAGTTATAGGCTGTGGAGTACCACCTTCTGCACTGGTTTCCATTATCCCACCAACCACTCCAAACAATCCACGTGGACGTAAAACTGGCCCACTAGCAACTGAAAAAGATGATGATTGGAAAATACACACAAATTGCACCATCCAAAACGGGAACTTCACACTAGCGGAACCAGTACAGTTGGGACCAGAAGTTGATTTTGGGAGACAAGGTGTGCCATGGGCTCATAATTCAGCCACGAGGAAAAGCCAAAGCAGCTTTTTCCCCCCATTCTTTAAATTAGACTTAGTGGATATAAAGCAATTTTGGTGATCGAACCTTTTCAGTACCAGCCATGACCCATGTCCCTTTCAGTCAATACCTTATTGCATGTTCGGTGAGATATATCAGACACCGTTGGACCATAATCGAAAAAAGGAAGTTGAGTAAAAATCACGTCAATTGTGTTGTCTACTCTTTTTTAAACATACCCATAAGACTTGTAATACATTTATAACAAATATGATTCGTTACAAAGAAACATATTAAACCAGTCGAGAACTCTCAAGAAGCCGAGACGACTATGAAATAAGTATAAACTCAGAGAAGCACTTGAAATCGAACCCAATTTTATGGCATGTCACGTTGTGATGGAAATCATTGAAAATGTGGTCCAAATATTATTATAAACACGTTAGTTAAGGTCCATATATATGATTACAGATTACGGATTGATGGGTAAATCACTTTATCACTTGAATATCTTTGATTAAGGCCTTGGATGCTTCATATCCTGCATGTTAATTAATGATTGTTTCCATCCGCCATCATTGCACCACAATAGTTTGTCGAGTCAACGAAGAACGAAGTTCTTTATTTTTATGTAAAATTTCCCATCACAAACATGAATTCTTTTTTACCGTTATTTAAAAAGATACTTTTTCGATCATAACGCCAACATCACTGGACCAGATTTTTCCTTTTTTGACGAAACAATTTCATGTTGGTTGTTGCCCTGTTGATTTCAAGAATTTTCTCAAGGAAAAGCTCGAGTGGAAATTGTAAAGAGTCTCGATTCTGAAAGTGGAGTCGGGATGACACTGACAGCAAAGACGGAAGAAATAAATTAGCGTATATCTGAGGCTGCATAGCTATTTTGTTCGAATTATGGCCCAAACAGTGATTAGTGAATTTTAATCAACATACATTGAAGAACACCAGAACCAGTACCCTAATATTAACATTGACGTGGATACAGATACGAGGTTTATAACATTCGAAATAGAAAGTTTTTATTTACAACATCTGAAGCCCAGGATGTAGATTCAGTGGAGCAAATCCTCGAGTGTGCTTAACTTGAAGCCAAGGTTTCTGATGCTGCAAAATCAATGCTGAAGTAAAAAAGTAATGCATGACGATTGCTTCTTGTGCTCATCTACCTTGACATTTTAAGAGTGTATGAACCCTGCGAACGTCAAGAACATTAGCTTCATGAGAAAAGCGAAAAATATCAGGGCCCTTTCTCCATTTTTATATTTCCTTTATTGCCCTTGATTCGATATTTATTTTTATTTTATTTTTTTTGCGTGGGTGGTGCGCAGTTATTGATGCTAGGTAAATTAACATTTTCAGGGGATATTCGTACTTATGGCAATACATGAAGTTAGGCTTGACATGGGCAGTGCACTTACGGGAATGCCAGGTCATACTAAAAAAGGTTACTTACAGGTGGCGTAATTCCAGGTAAACTTGGGAATGAGAAATCGCAGAATCGCCAACAGAAACTGGACATCTTGTCTTTCCACAGAGATCGTGAGTCTCACCATGGACATGAAATCTGAGGTATGAAACATCGATTGTGAGTTCCCACCAGAGAATTCTCTATCTGCTCGGTAATTCAAGGTAAATCTTCAGCTCACAAGAACAAGTTGCAATTGAAGCTACATTCATGCAGAATAGCATGTTTGAAATTATAATGTTTCATTAGATTCTCTAGTTGCACGTATCAACTCATTGGTGCGATAAAACTGCCTTCCTTTGTCGCTTGTGGCAGTCCCTTCTCTCCACAAGTTCCAGACTATGTTATAGAATGGTGCCCTACTCATGTGAGAGGACGAAGAAATACTCCTAGAAGTCAATCAAAAGAATATGAAAGTGGAGAAGCTCTATATCTACACACAAACTGGTGAGAATTCATGAATCCCATAGCAGCAGCCAAATTCATTGTTACTCTTAAAGCATGTGAAGGAGCACGAGTATAAACTACCAGTACAGTACAGGGAGGTCAATATTAATAATGTCAAATTCTTCCTAGTAAGAAACCAAATGTTTCCCTCTTGGCTCTGCTTTCCTCCACAGATCACTAGGCTTAAAACTAGAAGCCATAAAGTAATTAATCTGGTCTTACAGTTCTTAGTCATGGGAGCTAGAAAGTGTACTAACTGGATAATCATTGTCTTGGTGTCAAACATGTAGCCATAAAGAAATAAATACGCTCTCAGAGTCCTCAGACATAGTAAATACTAAATAGTGTACCTACCTAAAAAGCAATTATTTGGATACGATATAAAACAGGTATGCCGATACAGTTTTTTTAAAAATTAGGATACGCAAATACATGTATATAAACGTGTAGTATTTCTCATAAGTTACATCATAAAATTCAGCATACTTTCATTATTATAGAAAAAATTAAAACAAAGCCCTTACAATAAAATACTAAAGCATTATATAGGATATTTTATTCTATAAATTTTTTACACTTATGTAACAATATTAAATATATAGGGTAGTTTGATTATAATTTATTAACACAGCTTTATATGTATTAAAAGTTTTACTGCCATTGTAAACCCAATCTTAAAATTAAGAAAAAAACAATTGACCCACTTAAAAAAAAAATTGACCCTGCATAGGGCTTGGCTTTCAACTTTCAAGTGCCATCTTCGTTGATGTGATAATAATACCTTAAGGTTTGACTTTCTCCCTCTCCCTCTCTTCACTGCACTAATTGGTGATAGCTTTTTCCACTTCACTCGTCGGCGATGGCCTTTTTCATTGCACTAGCCAGCAGGTTAATTTTTCTCTATTTTTCAGAGCACCCGCCGAGGTTTGCCGTGTCCAAGAACGTGTCGGACTTGATGGGAAAAAAAAAATAACTAGAAAGGCACACGCACCCACATGGCATTTCCAAGACATATTGTAGCATGTCTGGCACGTGTCGAAGCTCAAAACGCTGGTGTCGAAGCTCAAAACGCTGGATCTGACAACATCTTGGTGCAACATAGTTACCTACTAGATGGCTATCATCCGACTTCCAAGTAATCAAAATCTAGTACTTTTCCCGACCCGCCTGAGATCTCACAATTTAAACTCACGCTAATCTATCACCAATAAGCTGATACATGACATGCTTCCTCCAATGATACTCAAAAATTTGTGAGGGAGGTGGGAGATAGTGAGAGTGTAGGTCAGAATTAGAGATATATGGTAAACCACACATCTAGTTCTTCCTACTTCATTTATTACTAGTAAGCTGGAAAACCAAAATAAATCCATAATGGAAACTTTAAAGTCGACCGTCAGAGATCCGCAAGAAGACATCTAATGATGCTTCTCTTTCATTCATACATAAAGGATCTGTAAAGAAATATAAAATACAAAAAAAAATGTGGGAGGCATAAGAAAGGTAATTTTCAGCTAGAAGAAATGGATAAGAAGGAAATTTGTCAATTTTATCTTCTGGTTGACGTAAAAGATATAAGCACAAGTACTTTTACTACTCGAAGGTTAGGTAACATGAAAACATGAGTATGCTATTACTCTTTGCAAACCCACCCACCACCTGGGGGGAAAAAAAAAAAAGAAAAAAGAAGAAGAAAGAAAGAAACACCTCTTTTGCACACAGAACTTGTTCTTCAGCTTTTCAAGGCAACATGCTTTCGAGGGTGTATAGAATGTTTAATTATGCCTCGCCAAAAATCCCATTCCTGTGAATATTTGTTAAAGCAAGCAACTTTTTATGAATGAATTATTAGTCATTTATTATTTGGAAACATATTAAAGTGAATACAAAGATATATCTAATGAGTCTCTTCTGCATTTAGAGAAGCAGCAAAACCAATGAAAGTCAGTTTGACTAAGTCGAAGGAATAGTATTTCTGGATGAAGGGGTACTATTTTCTTGGACATTGTTATCCCATCCATTTTATACCATAAAGAAGTTATTAGAACAATAAAGGCACAACAAATGTTATTATTTTTCACTGAAAAGACATTTGCAAAGAACTGGAGACTCTGAAACATGTTTAAGCAAAAATCAGAGGAATAGAAAAATGAAATTTCAGTGTTCGAGGCATATGCTATTACCGGAAGATGCAACAATGCTGAAGGTGGTTTGTTTGCCGCTAGAAATAGGGTAAGGAATTATCTCCACTCCACTGACCTTAACATCATCATTAGCCTTCTTATCTGCATTCCATTTGGAGAAAGGCAAAATTAATAGAATTATGATCCATATTACAAAGAAAAAATTATATTTCTTTTAATTTCAAGAAACTTGAAAAACTGATCCGAACAAACCCAACCAGATCCTCCAGAAAAACTAATATAAGAATAATAACAATAAAAACCCACCCTAATCTTAAAAACGACATGATTGAGTGTGAAAAGAAGAAATCAAACTGACTGACTGACTATATGAAATTACAGGGATAGTCGAAAAACCATAAACTGCTTCAGAAAATGTTAAGAAGACGTTGAATTTCAAGAAATTTGAAAAAACTGAAACGAAATCCAAAATCAATAATTTTTCCAGAAAAATTAAATAATACAGGAAAGGTCAATACCCTAATCTTAAAAATACATTATCCGGTTTGAAAAGAAAAAATCAAATTAACGAATAAATGGAACTCCAGCGTCTTAAATTTACACTAGAAAAATACAAAAAGCAAAGGGAATTCGGTAATCATACTGCAGTATTGACGTCGGTGGACTTGGCAGAAGTCCAAGGTACAAGCAGATACAGCGAGAAAAGACGAGCAATGATAGGCTTCAACTGAACCATGGCTACTCCTAAATTAAAGAGAGTGAGCCAGGCTCCTGCTTGAGAAGAAGGAAGGGGTAGGATAATCTTACCGAACACAGAAATATGGGTTATTTTATTAGCAGCCCATAAACTTGAACAAAAATCTCAATTGAGTCCCCAAACTTACTTTAGTTTCAAATTCAGTCAAAGATTCTCTCTCTCTCTCTCCGATGAGAAAAATCAAAACTGACAAATCTACTTAATACTTGTAAATAAAGAATTTTAAGCTCATCACTGCCTTCGTCAAGCTCGTTCTGTAATTGTCAATGTCAACAGAAGAACGAAAGGGCAAGAGAGATCAGACAAAATTTCGGAAGATTCTCGTGGAAGATCAGGATTTTATTCTATAGATTTCTTGGGTTCGAATTTCTCGATTTCATAAGCTTTATAAAGAATTTGGAGTCCGATACTTACTCCCACAATCTCACCAGGTTCGTCCCCTTCACCTTGAACCTATATGCTTATATTAAATCCATAAACTTATGTAGATGATTATGAATAAACATATATATTATAGGCAATTTATTGTACTGTGAAAAGAAGCTGGGGGGCTGAAGTATTCTAAGTTTGCGTTAAAAATTAAAACTCTCTGGTAACTTGGTTGGTAGTTAATGATTTGTCTCTCAATAGAGAAATATGTAGAATTGTCTTAATTTTCATGTACTGCTTCTTGATGAAAATCCCTACAGTTCAAATGGAGAAATAGTCAAATTTATAGAACAATTACACTGTACTTTGTATTATTTAATAAAACTTCCACTGTGAGCAAAAAGAATTCTTTTTCCTTCAAATTTTATGTAGAAATTCGATCATGGTGCTGATAGAATGGGTGAGAAGTAAGTAAAACATGTTTTTATTTTCATGTACTTGCCCTTGCTGAAAATCCCTATAGTTCATAGGAATAAAAGATTGGATCCATAGTCAAATTTAAATAAACAATGATATTATGTTTTTATAAGGGTATTTACAGATACAGAAATCTCAAGAAAATATAGTAATGGGATTCTCGAGTGGTCTTACATTAGGTTGTGCGCGTAGAACAGTGGGTGAGAAAGATATAACAATGGTCTTAATGTACTGCCTCTCTATGAAAATTTCTATGTTTTGACTAAAGAAAATATTGGACCTGCAGACAAATCTATAAAACAGTGATATAGTACTTGTATTAGGGGATTATAGATAAGAATTATCAATCTGTAGAATGATATAGTTGTAACGAGACCCCTTTCATGCAAACTCTAAGTTAATAGAGGATATTAATCTCCAGACCTTAACAAAGAAGTGCAAGTTTCACCTTCATGATACAACCGAACACTGGAAATTCTTATGAAGTGTACGAGTATTTATATTAGTTCAGTAACTCGAGGTCCATTGATTTAAGGATTTAGACCAATGAACATGAATTTCATAACAAGAAATGCATTCCAGTTGTTTGAACATATTTGAGTTATTATGCTTTTTAAGTCTATATCCAAATACATCAGCCATAGTATAATTCCTTCCTCGTGATGTATTTGGGCAGACTTTTGGAGTCATTTTAAAATCACGTACATTCGTAGCTAATTCTTGAAATTGCAGTTAGATGATATGTCAAACTGGTGTAAATTCATTGATTGGACAACAAAATGAATTTGGCGGATTTGAAATCCATTAAAGAACAGAGAGGATTACCTAATGACTCAAATTCGGGAGAATTTGCCAAATTCATCAACGAATTTTAAAATTGGTTGATGGATTATGTTAAAAATTTGAAATCCATAATGAATCGAAACCAATTTAACTAATGAGATGGATTCTTCATTACAAATTTTGACATCTATGCTTGTAAATTTTGTTGATGCCTACAATTATTTTGCAAATCCATTGATATTAAATCCAATTAGTGAATTTTAAAACCAATGGATTTGATATCTGTCCAAGCTTAAATCCTTCCTCAAATTAAAATTAAAATCAATCAAAGCTCAACCATGTTGAAACAAACACAACTGTATTATCATTTAATATTTACTGGTGCTTCTGCATCTACTAGAAAAAGTAGGGAGACCTACAAAATTCTTTCAGCTAACTTTATAATAATATTTCGTTTCATTTTTTTCCCCCGTTTTTTGCTTTATAGTTTGCACTCATAGTAAAGCAATTCTTCCAAGATTGAGGTAAAAGAGTGTAGGATTCAAGGAAATATCTGTTGTTCATGATGAAGTAGAGATAAAATTATTGGCATATCTTCAACATAATCATATTAAGCAAGAGACATAACATGATTTGTTCTCCTGTCCACTTCATCTTTTGAAAAAAAAAAAAAATGAAAAAAAAAATGAGAAAAAAAGAAAGGATATTTAGCTTTCTTGACAGGCATGGTGGGATTTCTATCTTTCCTTTAAATGCTGGGCAACTGCAATCAGACTGAAAAGTTTTTGCAACCAATGGCACTGTTAGTGAACTGTACTGCAGCTATAAACTTTTATTAGAGATTAAAATAGATAACTTGTAATCTTATGTTGGTAGTTTTCCTCTATCAGTAAATGGTCATAAATGTTGGTAGCTTTGGTATTCTTGAGTCTTCATCTCTCTATGTTTAACAAATATCATTTTTAAATGTAAATTTTCGGAGAGCAATATACATATTAGTTTGTTAATATAGAATGTCAACGAATTGTATTTGTTTTGCTTTCTATGTTAACTTCAGCTTGATATCTCTTAAAGTAAGTTGACTTGGTGCCAACTAATTTTGATACAGATGCAAAAGAGAAATAAGCCCTTGTTTAAAAGTGATTATTTGAGAATCACTTTTTTCTCCTCACTCATTTTCAGCCACACATTTTCCAAAAAAAAAAAAGAAAGAAGAAGAAGAAGAAAAATAAGATTTTTCACATTTCCGCATAACTTTTCCCTACTTTTTATCCACCACTTTTCAAATAATCACTCCCACACAAGGGCTAAATTCTGGGAAAGAAATGTTAGTGTAGCATCTGCCTGAAACTGGAGGGAAAAAGTGTCTCACAAAATGACTTATAAGAGTATTTTTGTTTATTTTTTCGAGCTTTTGTCATATGGGGTGGAGAAATGTAGAAACTGGTAGAAAGCCTCCCAATAGTTGCTTCAAAAAATCGAGTCTGGCAAGTTCTGTTTTTCTACTGGGCTAGATGCAGACGATATAGGTGTTTTGACTATCATATCCGTTGTTCAGTTAATCTAATGGACCATGCAGTTTTAATGTTTTATTATGAGTCTCATAGCAGATGTCCGATATGCTTGAGTTGTTTGTGGGATGCAAATAGGAATGCATTGTATGGAATGACTTCTTAAAACAGATAGAATTTATTTTCTTAGCCCCTGTTTGACAGCCATTCTTTCAAAACTCTTTTTTTTTTTCATACTAATTTTCAAGGACACATTATACAATAACATATTGTTCACGTAAACCTAAAGCATTTTTCTACTTTTTAACCATACATTCTCCAAAAATTTACTATTCAAAATTCCTTCTTTTGAAAGAATGGATGTCAAACAGAGGCTTAATGCAGTCCTCACAGTTGCACAAAATCGGTTAAATATCCAAAAAATTGCCAAATGTAGTTTATGATGGTCCAAGTATATGTGAACCTTCCCAATTTTTTCCTCATGAAAAATGTGGGTAAATTGTCCAATCCCTCCCTAATGTTTGACCCTATAGTCACTTATGTCTCCAACGTTTTTATATTGGCATTAAGTGCTTCAACCTTCTATTTTTAGATGAAATTAGTCTCATTCATGGTTTCTGACTTTCCGTCTAAAAAAAGTCAACTGATCATGAAAATACAAATTATACTCAAGCTAAAATGAGGTTAATATATATATATATATAGGGAAAAAATATCATCTTCTTCCCAACTCCCCCCACCTCCTAACCTCCCTCCCGGCTAGCGGCTCCCTGTTCCTCCCCCACCACCACACCATCAGCCCCCTCCCGCCCCAACCTCCATTTCCGCATGTGGATGTTTGGTGGGTGGTGTTGGTTCCTTCATTTTCTAGTACACACCCCTTCTTCCTGCTTTTGTTGTCAAATTTTGGCTTCAAAGCCTTGAGCATTTTCTTGTAAGTTCATCTATTGTTCCTTAGGCAACTAGCTGGAGTGTGTAGGGACTAAATCTTTGAAAAATGGGAGGTTGAGGAGCTTAATGCCAAGGAAAAAAAACATTGGTGGCAGTGCTTGCAGTTCACCCTAAATATATGTGAATTGATATGGAAGTACAACTTCTTGTTTTCTGGGGGTGGGGGCCTGTTGAAGGATAATATTTCTAGTACTCTAGGAGTACTGAACTCAGTACTCCCTGCCATTTGAATATTGACATGTTTGTTATTCGTTCATGCCAGGTCCCATTTAAGTAATGGGTCTCACCTATTTGATACACTGGAGGTTTGAGCAAAAAACTACCAGGCAAATATACTAATCAATGTATTAAGATTTATTCTTTCTATAGTTAAATGGAGAAGTGTAATCCTGAATTCTGTGTTTGTGCTTCATGGCTACAATATATCCAATCCAGTTGTTATTTATATGTATTCTGCTTTACTTATCAACTTTTATGTATGTTCTGTTTGTAGCTCCTTTATTACCAGTTGAATGGAAAATTAAATTGAGGTAGCATGTCCTTTCTGTAGAAGTTTGAACGTGTTTCATAACTTGGCTCCATCTCTGCAGCTAATGGCAAAACCAAAATCACGACATACGGCAAAGAAGAAAAAATATCAAGGTGCCCCAGAGGTGGACCCAGCTGATGAAGATAGTTGGGTGGTGGTCAAGAAGCAGAGAGTCACTATTTTAATCCCACCATTGGCCAGCAAGGAACAGCCCATAAATCCTAACACGGCAGAACCTCAGATACAAGAAAAGCCTGGAAAAACTAATTCTGAGCCACAGTGTCCATCGGGTACACGTGTCCAAACGCATTTGTCTCCTACAAGGGAGAAATCCATCTCGGTGTCTCCTGAGGAGGATCTTCCACCAGCTAATATAGTTCATCCTTCTGAACCTGTTCCACCATCCGAGCTACAGCACAGGGTTGATTTGGACAATTCACCAATTCATAGTTTTAGAGAGGATGAAATGATAAGATTTGGCAGCACATCAAAAGTGAGTAAGAAGTTTATGATATTTGCTGATACGAGCACACTGCTGAATCGGAGAATGAGAGCATTATATCTCGAGAAAAAACTCCGTAGTGCTGGAGGATTGAACAACTGGCTAGTTTCTCTAGGCCTTAGCCGCTTCATATCCATTTTTCAGAGCCGGAGTGTCAACAAATATCAGTTGGCTAATCTTACCATGCAAAAGCTTAAAGATATGGGTGCAGTAGCTGTTGGTCCTCGGAGAAAGCTGATGCATGCCATTGACTGCCTTTGCCAACCCCATTGTTTCGAGTATCCATGAAGCCAGATAGAATGTGCAAACAAGAAGAAAGACAATGTCCAATGATCATAACATGTGTGTGCTTGTTTTTATGTTTAGTTGCGTCCTGTATCGTCTTTGAGTAGAGCTAGACTGGATGATTATCCTAAAGTCGAACAGTCATTCTACTATGTTGCCATGGATCCTGATCATCAGTTAGTACAAATGTCTCGAGGATGTTGGCAATGTATGTGTTTTGTTATACAATTTTCAAAGCATTTTGTGAATTCGAAAATTCTCCCATCTCACTATCTATAGTCAGGGCTAGCACTTCCTCAAGATTACCCCAGTTCAGTCGAAGTTCTGTCTATCCAGACCGGGCAGCATGACATGCTTTAGGCACGGTCGAGCAGGTACTGGTTGAGCCGTGTCAAGCCCCGCTTATAGGGGTCTGTGGCCCTCATTCCCTTTATTATTATTTTTTTTTCGAAAAGTAAAAAACTTCATTTAATAGGAATTTGCTTGATTAATATTGGAAAATTGATCTATTATGTAGTTATTATTATTGTCAATTCCCTCCACTCAATCAACTAGCCCTTAATAAACGTACACGAGTCGCCTTAATCATCACAAATTATGATGTTATGTTTTACACTAATTGTAAGTGCGATATCAACCATATGATATTCATATAGGTATCGTGTGTATCTAAGAGGAAGATAATGACATTGAATCAACGTAGTATATTCTTGGCAAGATCCAATTAGAAATGATCATGCAACATCAACAATCACATATTATGACAATTTTTCATAAATCTACAAATACTAAAAAATGAAGAATTAACATATCTAAACTTGATGGTATGTAATATTAGCTGGTGGGACTCAAATAAATAATAGCATTAGAATATAAAGATATTTGGACTACATCATTGTCTCCCCATAAATTGGCTTTGTAAGAGAATCTTTGGTGGGTGCAATATTTTTAAGATCTCCTTTCAATTTGAGAGGCATTTGGCTAATGCTTTTCCCACTCATTTTTGCATCAAAATCAATTATTTTTGAGAGATTTCTTTTGGCAAAGTGACACAAAAAGAAGAGAACATGACATTGATTCTTATTCTTGCCAATACATAGAAAAGGTTAATAAAAATCAAGAAAAAGTTTATGCCCCTTTACATACTTTCTCTTTGTGCATGCATTCATATCCACACATATATTGTTCTAGGTATTTATTTAATATTGGGACCAAATATTATTTGATTAAAATGTTGCACTATGTGGATGCTATCTAGATAATGACCTATTTTTCTTTTTTATTTATTACAACCAAAAGTTGTTTTGATTTTACGTTTGTCGTTCTATGTAGTTTTAATCGTGATATGCCGTCTATTTAAAAAGTATATGATGTGGGTGCCACGTAGGTATTGGTAATTTTTTTATTTTAAATTTACTTTTTATTTGTCACGCAAAAAGTGGTATATATTTTGAGTTTTGTCGTTCTATGTTGCATTACGTGTGATAAACTCTTTATAGAAATTTATGTGATGTGGGTGCCATGTAGGTAATGGTAGGTTTCCTTTGTTTTTAATTATTTTTTTCCTTCACAATTAAAAGTTTTTATTTTTTAAAATTTTAAGCTTTGTCTGTCTTTGTTGTATACGTGTGTTTATGCAGTCTATATAGATATATTTTATTTTTGCTTATCGTAGTTAAAAGTTGATTTAAATTTAAAGAGCATCAAATTTTTGTGCAATAGATAGTATCTTTAAATCTAGACACAAAAGTTTCTTAGTTTTGTTTGTCAACTATTCTACTATATTATTTTTTTTACAGTACTCACTTTAACAACATATTTTTTAGTAAAATAATATTACACATAAATAATTTTTTTCTTTTTTAACCACATATTTTTACATCAATTATTATTCCATAATACACTTTCTGAAATTAAAAGGCACAAACATGCCTATTCTCTATTGCTAGCACCATCGTAATGAACCCCACCATCACTTCATTGAATGATGAAGTCATGGAGTCCACTGTTGCCTAAGGACTAATTGCGCTATAAATAATGTTTGCGCATATGTAATAATTTGTTATTTGATATATTCATATAGTAGTTTTTTTATTATCTTATACATTTTTTTCTCAAACTCATTTTTATTCATATATTCTCACAATAAAATATTTTACACATATTTTCATAATTTTTTTAACCACATATTCTTCAAAATATTACTATTTCAAAATTTATATCTTTAAAAAAATTCTTTTTAATGATTGTCAAATACGGGCTAAGCCCAATACCAGTTAAAATAAATCAATGTTGCTATATTTATTCTGATTTACACTCTAACTTATCGAATTTACATTTGGTACAATCTTATACCATCATTCATATTTCACACATTTAATCCAAAAATTATTCTTCTTATACATTTGGGGTTGACAATGTACTCACAGGAGGGAAGACTTACGATTTTTTTTAGTCAGCTTGGGCCCCCCTTCCAATCGGGATTATCAACTTCGATTGTACACATAACACAATTGTTTAATCCAACCATCATAATCTTGTCTTGTCACCCATCACACAACTAGAATGCATGTCTAAATGTACAAATAACACAATCCAAATAAAATAGGTAGTAAGTAGTAGCTGGAGTGTATCAAATTGGTTGGACCTACTTGATATCTGTCTGTCCAAGGAGAGGATGTAGACACCTCCAATGACCCAAAGTGCCTGAACTGACATGCATTATGTCCTTTTGCCCTCTCTTTTTCTCACACCGTATCTCATCTCATATATCAAATCATATATTCTTTCAAACATTTTCAAAATTCATAAACAAAAATAAATTTTATACTAAGACCTCATTTTGGGAGGAAAAAAAATATATTTTTAAATAATGTATTGAGAAAAAATGTGTGATTAAAAAATTTTAAAAAATTGAATTTACGTGTAATATTATTTTATTAAAAAATATATAATTAAAATAATGTTAAAATATTGTTTAAAAATGCTTTTTTCCCCAAAGAATGGGACTTAAACAAGGGCTAAATAATGTAAAAGGAATAGAAATAGAAATTAACAAAATTTAAAAACAAATTGCACAAGACGCTAGTGTTTTTTAAGGATCCATTTGATTGCAAAGATATAATTTGGTGGAAAGAAAAATAATTTCAGGAAATTAAATTGCTTAGAAATTGTTTTACTAAGAATTGTCAATTAATAGTGTTTGATTTGTATAATTTTCACCTGAAAAATGTTGAAATAAAAGTATCTTTTGATGTTCGTTTGATTTTATTTTTTATGAAAATTGTCAATTTAAGAGACATCATCTTTTACAATTGTGTCCTAGAACTTGTTTCTATTGCCAAAAAAAATAAAATCAAGAAAATCAAATATCATCCAAAAAATCATCTATCTTTGGATATTCATTTGACTTTGTTTTACGTGAAATTTGTCAATTTAAAAGATATCATCTTTTACAATTGTTCATAGAATTTGTTTTAATTATCAAAAAAATATATAAAAAAAAGGAAAATTCTGGAAAAGCAATTCCCACCATTTTTCCTTAAAAAGCTAAAAAGATGACGGGACAAATATCATTTCCATGGAAAAATTCTACCATGAAACATGCCAAAAAGTGGGTAATTGAATTTAATTTCCATTTTCCATGAAACAACATGGCATATCAAACAGTGCCTAATAGTTGTTCAAATAACAAGTTAATGTCTATTAAAAGGAAAAAAAAAGTTAAGATAATTTTCAATGAAAACAAAAAATAAAAATAAAAAATCTCGATGTTCATTAAAAAAGATGTAATATTTTAGGCATCATCCACATTAAAGGCTGCGGTCTAATTTTATAAAGTTGGAAATACAAGAATCACGTGATGATCTAATATATAAACTTTTCACAATACAGACTTGCTAGTTGAAAAATAGTTAAATGTTACAATTCAATTCTTGATACTCCTGAAAACACATTTCATTTTAACATTTTAGGCACCATCCATATTTAAAACTATAATATAATAATGTATCCAAATTATGTACACCAAGACTTATTCAATCTAATTTTATAAGGTTAGACATATGGAAATCACGTGACAACTCAATAAACACATTTTTTATAAGCTTAACTTGTTCATCGAGAAATAGCTTACACTACAACTCAATTTTCGATGCTCCTAAATAGGCATCGTCCACATTAGTAACTATAGAGTAATTTCAGATATAAAAACTATGTGACAATCTAATATTATAGGACAAACTGGTCGTAAAAGGACTAAAGGTACAGCTCAAATCTTGATATTCTCGAAAACATTTTAATAATTTTATAAAGTGGAATATATACTTTCATGTGATATGCTCTATATATGATAAACTTGCTATTCGAAAATGGCTCATTACATCTTTCTCAAAATATTTATGAGCCGTCTCACAGTCCAACAGTTACAGGCCAAAACCTGAAACTTTCAAAACATTGTATTTGCGTATATATTTATCGTGGATTTGCGCACACAATTCTCCAAGCAAACACCTACAAAGCTTTTTCATTCAGAAATGGCGATTTTAGCTAAGCCCTCATGCACTCTCCTCTTCATTTTGACGGTCTCCGTTATAGTGGTCTACACCACCATTCGCAGCCGCTTGAGCCACCCCACCGCCAACCCCGCCGCGGTGAAAAATCTGTACTACAGAAACGCATTCCTTTCTTTTTCCAGCGAATATACTGTTGCCGCCTACCTACACCACCTCACCCTCCAACCCCACCTTGCCGGCACGCCTGCAGCCATCAACACCGCTCTTTACGTCAAAGCCCAGTTCGAAGCCCATGGCCTAGAGACCCGTTTCTCCAACTACTCTACACTCCTTTCTTATCCTAAGCACTCGTCCGTTTCCGCGCAATTTAGCAATGACACCATTATTTCCCTCCCTCTGGCTGAGCCTAACGTCCCTCAAAATGGCGTCGTAATGCCCTATCACGCATACTCCCCTTCCGGCACGGCTTACGGTAAGGCGGTGTTCCTGAACTACGGGAGAGAACAGGACTACCGTGCCCTGAGTGCGAATGGAGTGGAGGTTAGGGGATGCGTGGGAATAGTCCGCCGAGGTTGCGGGCTGTCGAGGTACGAGGTGGTAGAAAATGCCGCGGCGTATGGAGTGGCGGCGGTACTTATGTACACCGAGGGTGGGCCCCTCAGTGATATTAATAATTCATTTCGTGGGGGTGTCGAAAGGGGAACTGTAATGAAGGGCTTTGGGGACCCTCTGACTCCAGGATGGGCGGGAATTAGTGGCGGTGAGAAGCTGGACCCAAGCGACCCACGGGTCACTCAGAGATTTCCCTCAATTCCATCGCTTCCTGTGGCGGAGGCGGTGGCTGAGAGTATATTGAGTTCATTGGAAGGGCCCATTGTGCCCTATGAGTGGAGGGATAACCTAAATGGTAGAATTAGACGGGTGGGGCCTGGCCCGACCATGCTCAACTTTGACTACGAGGTTAGATTGTTGGTTGATTTTTGTTTACAATTATAGCTGATTATGATGTATAAGGATGTTTTCTTGCTCATGTCTGTTTTGTTTTCTTTTCATGTGTGCATATACATAAATGCATACACGGAATTATATACACACAGCAAATTTGTGTTGCATTTATATATGCGCTGAGTTGAACAGAAACAGAACCAGAAAACTCCACATGAAACATTACATGTACATATATGTTTGTATGCTTTTGACCTGGGACGTTTACAGTCTTTAGTTGTTGTCTTTGCTGCTTTGGAATGAATGTGATGCAAAGTTGACTTTATGGACAGTGTTTAACAAAAGTTTAAGTTACTGTTTTCGGGTGGCAGTCATGTAATTTTGTTTCTGATAATGATCTTTTAACAAACGACTGAAGTTTGAGAAACGTGTTCATTCATAGAACTTGGTTTACTGATCTCTCTGGCTGAAATTTGTGCTAGTTTTGAGCCTTTTGGTTTTGCTATTTTTGATGGAAGATTCGGCAGTAGTTGAAGGATATAACACGAACCCTTTTTTTTTTTTTTGTGGCAGAGAGAGAACCTCACTGATCCACAGATCTTGTTACCAATTTTACACGTGGGCATGTCTGTAATTAAATTGTATATATGTTGTTTGTGTGTTACATTCTCTTCAGGGTGAGCAAAAGCTGGCAACCATCCATAACGTTTTTGGTGTCATAAGGGGATCAGAAGAGCCCGATCGGATCGTGCTTCTTGGCAACCATAGAGATGCATGGACTTATGGTGCTGTCGACCCAAATAGTGGAACTGCTACTCTACTTGACATTGCTCGTCGATATGCTCGACTTTTGCGCTTAGGGTGGAAACCGAGAAGAACAATTGTTCTTTGCAGTTGGGATGCTGAAGAATTTGGGATGGTAGGTAACATTCTCTCTCATGTTACCTCAATATAGCACCATCTGAGGGTAGAATGAGGTGACATTGGATAATATCTATCTTTGATGGCATTATGCATTTGAATACAAGGAGATAAGACTACGACACTTGCATAATGTTTTAATGCGAAAGAGTTTCTTGTGAACATTGGTCCATTTTTGGGAACGAAGCTTCAAGATCATGAGGCGGTGTTCACATATACAAGTTAGCATTTTTGGCTTAGCTAAATAGTTACTTTCAAGTAACTTTTTTTGCCAAATATCTTTGAAGCTTTTTGTGAGTTACCTTTTTTTTTTTTTTTTTTTTTTTTTGAATTTTCAGTGGAAAATGTCATTTTTTGACGTTACGTCTTACGGTCGAAGAAGGCAAGTTTACTTTATTAAACTTAGCCAAACACAACTTCCTCTTTCACATTTGCATGCGGAAACCATGTTATGCAATAAGAACATCTTAACATAATAGAGGTTCATTTGATTCAATGACCCATTACTGTCAGTACTTAAAAATGTTATAAATTCTCTGGAAAATGCCCCGTGCTTGTGTTCTTCTTAGTTGTTGTTTGTCCATTTTTTCCCTCCATGCTCAAATATACATTGCAGCTTTTTTAAAGGGCCCAACAATGTATAGGCTTCTTCTTTGAAACCCGAAATCAACTTGCTCATTCTCTTCGCATGGTTTCAGATTGGATCTACAGAATGGGTTGAGCAAAACCTCGTGAATCTTGGCTCTAAATCTGTAGCCTACCTTAATGTGGATTGTGCAGTTCAAGGGCCTGGGTTTTTCGCTAGGGCAACTCCTCAGCTAGATGATCTTCTTGTTGAAGTGACAAAGAAGGTACATAAGGCAACATCAACGAGCAAATAAAATCTTAACTGACACTTCTTCGGTTTGTGCATTCTAGGCAGTGGTTATTATGATTGTCTTAAATGTTACTTTTATATTGCAAATTTTTTGCATGCCTAATCAGGTTAAGGATCCCGACTTGAACAACGTAATTTTGTACGAACGGTGGAGATCTGCCAAGAAAGGTATCAATGTAAGTTCATTTTATGACATCCTTGGTGTTGCTAATCAAATGTTTATGCAGCATCCATCCCTCTGTGCGGTTGTGTATGCTAATGCACGACCTTCTCTGTCTTAAGGATCATGTAAGCATCATGTGTTTTTTCGATGATTTATGATTTGTCCTTGAAAAGGAAAGAATTCTCAGGGATAACATGAAATGAATAAAATAATCAGTTCAGGAGGAAAATTATATATTTCACAATGAGTTTATTCCAAATAAGAGGACCAGTATCCGTGTCATCTATACTTCTCTAAGAGACTCATGCAGTGAAAGGTATGTAATATTGTGTACAAAAAACATACACGTAGTTGACAATGAACTAATGAATAGCAATTTGTCTCTTTGTTTAGTCGTTGATCCATCATTCATAGCTATCAAAGTTAAACGTATATTTCATGCTACTTACTGTAATTAGATTTCAATGCAAATTTAAGTCCTCGAGAATATTGGGGTGATTATTATTTAATTGTTTGGGCAGCAGATCCAGAGACTCAGTGGAATTGATTCAGATTTTGCTCCTTTTTTGCAAAATGCTGGGGTTCCTTCTATTGATTTATATTATGGCAGCGGTACTTCTCTTCCACTTTAATGAATTTATCACAATCACTTTTTGGCAAGAACCTATAAAAATTTAAAAAGAGAGATTTTTAACTTGAACCTTGCTCTGCATGTAACTTTCGTTAAAGAGTAGTTTTTGTGCTAATGAATTTTGTAAAATAGTTTTCATTTTCATGCAGACTTTCCAGTCTACCACACAGTTTATGACTCCTATAATTGGATGACGAACTTTGGCGATCCATCATTTCAGAGGCACATAGCAGGTAGCTTTTGGTTTTATTTTGTTCCTGCTTTGAAATTGTTTGTTTACCCTAGGTTTGATTATTTATTATTTTCTAGTATGGTCTCGGGTTCTTGAGATTTCATGGCTCTTTTCCTTTATTTGTTTCAGTGACGGGCGTGTGGGGACTTCTTGCGCTTCATCTGGCTGATGATCCAGTTCTACCTTTTAACTATCTCTCTTACGCTGCTGAATTGCTGGTAGATAATTTTTCTGTGATTGTCATTCGATTTCTTTAAATTTTTAGGAAAAACAAATTACTGTTTGCAATATGTGCAAGAATCGACTGTTAAAATCATATTGTTGGATTTTGACATGCTAGTCATAATCAATTTTCACTTGAAAGTTGGTGAAAATCTCAAGTATTTGGAAACGCTTTTATGCCAATGTTCAATTTCTAAATCTTTTGGGTCATTAATATGCTGTCAATAACATGCTACTTTGCATAGGCACCGGTTTTTCTCTATTTATGTGTTATACATATAGGAATTCTACTTTGCACACCGCTTTGTTATTTTCTCTGATAACCTAACGCAATACTATTAGTTGCTTCATAGAAATATATCTTATAAAGTTTCCCGATGGTTAAACATTTATGTTTTAAGGTAATTTCAGAACGTTCATTCCATCTCTCTCTCTCTCCCTTTTTTTTTTTTTTTTTTTTTTTTTTTTTTTTTTTTTTTCAGTTCTGGTGGTTTACTTGATGTTTTCTACAGGAGTATAAAACTCTGTTGAATAATTTGTTGGAAGGGAGAATCTCATTACATCCAATTGATGCTGCCATCAAAGAATTCACAGCCGCTGCTAATAAAACCGAGGAGGACTCCAAGGTTAACTTGTTGAAAGTTCCCATATCACAGAATAGAAAAGTAAAACATAACACAGTTGTGGCATGTTAGTAAATTGAATAGACCCTCAGTAGTAAAAATAAAGAGGCTAAATCTTCTTTATATAAAGTGAATAATCACCGATGAAGGAAAAATGGAAAGGAGTTATAAAGGATGCATGGAAAATGATTCGATGCTTCTCATTAATTTAATTTTTATAACTGCAGGAACTGAGAGAGAATGAAAACGTGGACGAATCTTTGGTTTTGAGAAAACGCATGTTAAATGATCGATTAATGCTTGCTGAAAGAGGCTTCTTAGACTCGGATGGCCTTCAAGGAAGGCCATGGTGCAAGCATCTTGTAAGCGTACTCATTTAGTTCTGTGTGCACTTTTATATTTTAACCTAGTTGAATTGTGTTTTCTCTAGTTTATTAGATTTTGATAAAAGTTGATAAAATGTGTGGTTAGAAAATTATGGATTCCATGAAATGTGTGATTAAATTGAGTTTAAAATTGTCTATGTATTTCGTATTTAAGAAGTATCTCGTGTTGAAAGAGTTGAAATATTGAGATTGTACTTCGTTAGAAGTAGGCCTTAGTCAATACTAACTCTGAATTTTCGACCTGTTCAATGCAGATATATGGGCCCCATGGTGACACCGGAAGCAAGGTTGAGTTCTTTCCCGGAATAATTGACGCAACATCTCAAAGCACGAGACTAGATGAGGAAGAAAGGCAGGCAGCCATACGGCATGAGATCTGGAGAGTTGCTAGGGCCATTCAAAGGGCTGCCTGTGCTCTAAAAGGTGAATTAACCCGTGGATAGTCTTTTCTCATGTTCATAAAAATTATGTTTTTAACATGTTTAGAACTGTAAATATAGCTCCTTTTTTGTCCTTTCGGCGTGCTTTTCTTGAAAGTTTTGTCGACATGATCATTGATCGTGATACAAATATGAAAGAATTATCGTCCTTTGAAATTATATTTTGAAAAATTACGTGTTAACGTGTCTACTTTGTGATTCCGTTATTAGGGCGTAACATTTGCAACCACAATAAGGTGAGTAGAAAGAAAAAGAATTAGGGGAGAGAGAGAGTATGAAAAAGCCTAATTATATCCTCTTTACATATAATACCATATAATCCCCTATCTGCAAAAATTATTCAATATCTCAAAGCCAGGGGAGTATGAGAGAATTGTTAATTCATTTATTTTTTCCAAATGTATGAATGATGTATTCATATCACAGTTTTTATTAGTTTTGATTTACATCTTAATTGTACTAAAAAATTTCAATCTTTGCTCTTTATAGTATTTATGTCAACTTTTTATAGATGCATTTTATCAGCCTTTCAATAATTATCACATCTCGGTTAAATCCGTTGAGAGATCTTATAAAGACCTTTTTTGTCCGTCTATTTTTTTGAAAAACAAAGAATGCAAAACTGAGATAAAAAAAAAAAAAAAAATTCTTCATTTCAAAGACCTAAAAATATATTTTGATAAAAATTGTCATCAAGGATGAGAAGTGTTATTTAATGAAAGTTTGAAGATGAAAATTCAACGTAACAATATTAGGAACATAAATTTACAATAAATAATGGTTGAGGACCTTAAATGTGATGTAATAAATAAAATAAGAAAATTGTATTATGAATATCCCTCTACTATTAAAAGAGAGAATGTGCAAGTTACCATTCATTCATGGAGTATTTTCTGTTTTTCCATTTTACCCTTACATTTTTGGTAAATTCCTACTCTCTTTTTTATTTTATTTATATTATATCTATCACTACTATCTTAAAAGAGGGAATCGGCCGTTTACTGTTCACTCAGGACATATTTTAATGTTTCAATTTTACTCTCAACTCCCTCGCACAGTAACTATTACACTAAAGGTTTAATGGCCTTTTTGAATTTAGACAAAATATCTCTCATGACAAAGTCAAAAATTGTATGTTAGGTAAAGGCTTGGATTCATTCTCTTTTCAAAAGAAAACGAAACTCTGTTATACCTAATTTTACTTTGAATACCCCATAATATTCAACTTCACTTCTGAAATCATTACTAATGGTCTTTCTACGTGTGTGTGGTACTGTTGTTTTGTCTGATTTGAATTTTTATGTTCAAAAAAAATAGTTGACGTCATACCACATAATATATATATATTTTTTAAAAATGATGTAAATTATATTGAAAAAAAATGAGTTTCAAAAAAAATATAAAAGATTTATGGTAAATTTCTTTTAAAAAAATAAATAAATCACTCAGTGAAAAAAAAAATTGACAAAAAAAATAGTAATCACCTAATGAATAAAAAAATTGACACGGAGCATATTTTAAAAAAAAAAAAAAAAAAACATACTTTTGCTCCGTGCATCACGGAGCGATGCTCACAATTGCTCCGTGATGGTATGTCGTGCATTTTTCTTATTATTATTTAAACGGTGCTTAGTGTCAATTTTTTTTTTTCACTGGGTGATTATTTAGCGCTTTTTATATAAATTTTCTATATTCTTTCTAAATTCATTTCAAGAACTATATTGAAGACACATCCAATAATCTAAATGAATATAAAAAATAGTTAAACGTACATTAAACGTGTATGTTAAAAATGCTTTTTTTTTTAAAAATTAATTATTTTATTAATGTTTATTATTTTTTCGTGACAATTTTCTCAATATAATTTACATCATTTTCCTAGAATCATGTATATTATTTATTTCGTAAAAGCAGTTGCGATAAATCAAAGTAAAACTTAACACAATGTTGAAAAAATTTAATACTCAATCGCAAAGATGTCTATTAATTTATTTGACAATGTTGAATATTTTCGATGTCTATAAATTTTGGAGGATTAAATTCAAATATATCAAAAATTGGACGATTAAATAAAAATCTCAACCCTATTTAAGTGACAAAATATTATACTGTAGCTTAACTTGTGTTTGGCTCCATTAATTTTTTCCACATTTTTCTCTCTTTTATTTTTAATCGCAGAATATTCCATAAAATAATACTACACGTAAATAAAAAAAATTTCATTAAATCGATTGGATATTGGACAATAAAAAAAGATTTGATTAATTATACGATTTAATTATGTTGAATATAGTTATCATCAAATACGTCATTTATATATAAAATAACCATTCAGACTAAAATAATATTTGATATATAAATTATGGGCTCCAATAATTTGGGTTTTTAATCCATGCATCAAGGAAACATTTATTATATCTCCAGAAAATACATTTCAATTATAGCAACACAAAATTGAGGCCAACTAATTTTTCATCTTAATTATTTTAGCATTTGAAAAAAATTTATATATAAAAGAAATTCGATCATTTTTAGAATTTTTTTTCTTATTGTTACTTTTTTCTCTCGATCAATTAATTTTTTAAATAATCTAATAAATTTTTTTACGTCATTTAGAAATTTCCTAATAAAATTTTTAATTTTTTTTAATGTCAAAAAATGTGTCATATATGAAAATTACATTTCCATTTATCATTTTAAATAATTAATCACATTTGTAAATTTATTGAGAGAAATAAATAGATATTTTGACACATTAATATTACCTAAAAAATGACATAACTTGTGTATTGCACGGGTGGAAAACTAGTATTTAGAAAAGTACAAAACAATAATTTTATCACCAAAAAAAAGGTATAAAACAATAATAGTGGTAAAATTAATGATTATTACATATTAAATAGGAAATCAAGAGTGATCCAAAAAAGAAGAAATAAAATTTGAACGCGCCAGGTAGGGGTCGAACCTACGACTTTCTGCTTAGGAAACAGACGCTCTATCCACTGAGCTACAGGCGCTTTTGGTAACAAAGTATTAGTTTTTTTATATATTGTCACTCTTTAAGTTGTTACGGAAATTTCAAACGAGAACTATTTCGAAATACTTTCTGCACTTCATTTGTTATTTTCTCGACACCACTGCATCCCAAAAATAAAGCAATCACCCATCTCTAGCGACCTATACTACTAAATAGCTTTTTACTTTTCAGTCATCTTGATAATGAGCACGTTTGGTTGCAATAACTCTCTATCCATCATTCATACCAGTTGATTTCCAAGTCCCAAAATCTACTTTGGATGTAGATTTTGCTGACATTTTTGTGCACGAACGGAGTAACTGACATTTTTAACTCGTAGAACTGGCGTTGAATCTTCACAAGTTCAACTAGTGAATTACAACTTTATTGTACCGCAATCAATGCATTGGTCTTTGCAGCGTTAATGCATTTTGCTGTTTGGTTTCATTATCATAAAGCGGCCCCAAAATTGGCTTGGTTTCAATATCGGGGTCACAATTTGTATCGATTAAAGAAATTGTTGGAATTATTCTAAATTGGTTGCGTTTCTAATGACGTCTCAAACTGTCAATTTACAGTCGAACATAACATCCATACAGAACAAGAGAAAAAAAGAGAGCTTCTACTCCAGTAGGTATACTGCAAAAATCAAAATTACGAAATTCACTTTCTGGTGGAAATACTAAATCATGAGATAGATCGATCTCACTAAAAAATTACAGCACCATAGCCGTTTCTTTTACGGTTCTATCCTCTTCTGTGTATATAACAACAGAGAAGAGATTAAAGATTATAGAAACTATATAATACCATCTTTACAACAAAACCTTGTTATTATGTATGACATTATACAGGATTTATCTCCATGTCGTATACATATGAAACTGCCAAACCATCCAAATTCGAAGCGAAAAAACCAGCTTCATATACTCTGCCTTGCATTCTCATCTCCGAGTCCCATATTTTCTAAATTTTAACATTTTCTTTGTGGTTTAGGAGGCATCTGAGATGAGAGCATGAACCAATTCCTCCTAATTGTATATTTTAACAGGCTTCTCAAAGGTGTAGCGGTTCTGCAATCACCACAAAATGCCAATAAAAGAACGGCGTTGAAACATGATATTAAAAGGATAACCATTTTTTTAGCCGAAGAGATTTTTGATTTAATAAACCTGTACAAGCGTCAAATTGTATGTTACGATGGCAATGAAAGAAATATACCTGGTTTGCAGCATAAGTCCTCTTAGGAGTAGTATCAGTGTGTTCCAAACCAAGATACTGCTCCCAAGCACCATATACGTCTCTCCTCTGAAAAAGAATACACATTTTCCCCCAATTTTAATAAGGATTTGAGAGAAAATGAACAAGATAAACAACTTAGTACTGAAAGTAATGACCTGAAAACGGCTGGATACAATATCTGAGTCCTGAAGATACTCTGGACGTCCCAGTGACATAAATGCAAATTTCCACTAAACATCAACAAAATAAAGGATCAAGTGATTATGCAGCATGAAAACTTTTACCAAGTGCTAAAACTTTTACCAAGTGCTACATGATTGTACTGAAAAGTATATGTAGTATTCAAGTAAACAGGATAACATAACATACCTTAGAAAACTCCTCGTCTGGAACCTGCAATTTCTTCTGAATCTGCACTTTAACATCCGCTAAAGTTTCGCCTTCATGAACGACCAAAAAGAAGGGTTCCCCAAAATTCTGGATTTGCTATGAATAACATTTTAAATATATATATTGGTATCAAGCTCATATTTATTTGATAACTGAAGTTCTACCCACAAACAGCCACTGCACTAGTGAAAAATAAAAATATTGATAATCCTAAAATACCATTTGATTCTGTGCACTCTCTTTTGTGAAATGGTAAACATGAATCAAGCGGTCATTGGGACCTTGCTTTTTCTCTTCTTCTGGGATCTGAGACAGATAACAAATTGGAAGAATGCCATCAAAAGTTGTAGCAAAATCAAAATAATTGTTGCAGTAGAAAAGAATTCATACAAAATTTTTCAAAATGTAAAACCATGGCGTTAATGCCTCCATATGCCCACAACATCCAAATAAATATAAATTGGCTTCTAAGTATAAAATTAAGATGCTCCTTCAACAATTTTGTCAATGATCAAAGTTCAAACCAGCTCAATAATTCATCTCATTAGATGTAAAAGCTGTTAAGATGAACTAGGTTCCTAGACAAAAAGAGAGAGCACCGTAAATGCGTGTGGGAAAGAGTGAGCAAAAATTGTATGAGGGCAATTCTAATGGCAAGAGAGCTCACCTCCTCAGCCCGCAATGTCCAGTACTGGTCATTTATATTCTCAATTTTCTCATTGAGAGGAAAGATCTGTAGATTTGTCAAGAAAATGGATTACAACATCATCTACGAAACTTGTATCAGTAGAAATTAAAATCCACTTAATAATAACAGGCAATTGCTTTTTCAATGCAGAATATAAATTTGTTGGACTCAAATAGTGGCAACAAGTCCTCTAACAGCAATCAAATAACCATGCAAATATCCATTCTCAAAGAAGTAAACACAGAAGCTAATAAACTATAAAGGCTAAATCAGGATCCAACTCAACAAATCTAGGCATATGACAGCCTACAAGTACAGAAAAAGCTTCAGCAAGATGATCATTACCTTATAAATCTTGTGGTAGAAAACTTCAAGCAATCTAAGTTCTGCATTTGGGTGAGATAACTCCACCTGTTTCAGCATACAACAAATGTAAGAAAATCGTCACTCATTTTCTTGCCTTTGTAAGGAGGATCTAGAAAAGCACTCAGTAAGTAGGACCGGAGGTCAATAATTAATAGTAAACTGCAATTGCTGTCATATTTTTCCCACAAGACTAATAAAAGATTTCAACTAATGGCTTGGGGAAATTTCATGAAAGGTAAATATAGCACTTCCAGTAATTAAGATCAATGACGTGCTATAAAATAATTCACAGCACCGAACTAACCTTCGTTTTGATCTCGTTAAGCACATCTCCTACAGTGCTTTGTTTAGGCAATCTAGTGTTGAGAATTACAGCCTGAAAGGAAGAGGGCCCTAGATCATACAATGTTTTACAACTCAAATTGATGATGAGAGAACAAGCAATGGCGTCTGTAGTTTCACGTACCTCGTCCTTTGTGGCATGATGAAACGCAACTTTCAAAGTTTTAAGACATTGCAACTCAGGAAGAGGTATATCCAGAACTTCATAATACAGAATATCAGAGATCTGCAAAGGAAGTTACCGATTCACTGACATATAGGCCAACCTCAAAATTGTCAAACACAGGAACATACTGAGCTGAAACCACGTCAGATATACCTGATTGTAGTGGACAAGCATATCTAACAACTGATCAACTGATCTATATTTGATTGGATTGGGCTTTGGTTGCTGAGAATAGCAATTGTGAGGTGTAAGACGGATTTTAGATGGATCATCCAAACCAAGGTGATGAGCCACTCTTTCCACAACATCATCATAAGTGTGGTTCTTTGATCTAGAGATTTATGCCGAAGTTATAAACATAGAAGATTAATAAAAATGTAAAACAAACTTAAATTAACAACCTACTAGTAATAGTAAAGAACAGTTCCGATCTGTCTAGAACTGTATCAGAAATGACAACAGGATCGTATACTCACAACTCTAGGCAGAAACCATCCTCCTTATGTCTTTCCAAAGCTCGAAAATGAACAATCTGCTAAGAGCCATTTCGTATTAAAAGATAGAAGAATTGGTAGGAACATGCAAAAGTACCATAATAACAGGCTTAGTCACCTAAAGAGAGACTACAACGTTACCAAGGATGAAGATATAGGGCTTGAATGAGAGCAGAAGCAATTTATTTTAGAAGACTTTCACGTGCATCCATTATGCTGTCTTATGCGCTATATCAATTATCCTATCCACCAAAAGATAAAAAGAAATCGCAATGACAACAAACTAAGCTATATTCCCAATAAATTAGGGTTGGCTATGAGAATCCTTTTCTCCTATTCTATTCGGTTCGTTGCCATATCTACGTGAAGATCAAAAGTGATTAGACCCTTGACAACCAATAACCATGTTAGTTTTGGTCGAAGCCTCCATCTTCTAACCTATTCTACTGAGATTGCAATACTTTATTAATGGGAGCCTCTTTGAATCTACAAAAAGCATGCCCCAACAACTAAGTTGAAATTCCCTTAATTTACCATAATTAGTGACGCCTCCACTTGCAGGCATATATAATAAAAAACAATTAGAAAGCAATTAATTAAACATAAGATTGACCTGGCGGTTTTTTACGTATGACAAAAATGAAGGAACATCAGGAAATTGGACTTGTTCTTTTCCAGGCAGAAGCCGCTTCTGAAAGCAAATGATGTCCCCATCTTCAATCTGAATAGTAGAAGAAAGCAGAGAAAGACAGACAGACAGACAAAGGGATGGGATTAAGTAATAAAGAGAAGGATAATGTATTCAAATGGTAAAATATATACAACAATAATTACCTGGCTAAACCGGAAAGCAACTCTCTTGTCAAGGGGTTCACACATGACAGAAGGCTCAAATTTTATTTCCTGCAGAGATGACAAACAAGATCATTGCTGAATATAGTGATCTCCAATACATAAAAAAATCCTTCTTCAGTCTTAAGAGACGATACAAATGATTTTCTTAGTGTAACACATGCAAGCATGCTTACGTTACACAGTACCTCAAAAAGTTCAATCTCTTCGTCAGGAGCAAATCCAGCAAATTCATTTAGTTTTGTTAGGATCTCAATGGGCTTCCCAGAGCTTTTCACAAAAAGCCTACCAACATATCTGGAAATAAAAAACAAATGATGTAGTCAAAAGGCTAGCACTAAAAGTTCAAAACAAATATACTTTGAAAATCAATACATTACCGAAGCTCTTCTTTCTCAGGATCGTACAGCTTAAAGAACAGAAGTATATCTTCTTTACTTTTGTCAGGTAGAGGAACAGGACGCAGATCCTGAAAATTCTACAGAATTATGGATGAAAATATAGTAGCAACAGCAGGGAATGTCCCTCAATGTTCCTAAACAAATGCGTGCTTTCAAGACTCCTACAGGATTGTAACAGGATACCTGTCCAAGTTCTACTTCCAAAAATAACTTTAGCTCTGCATTAAGAGCCTTATTAGAAACTTCCCTCAATGCTCCAACCTGCAACAAAAAATTATCACAAACTGAACTTTTCTAGAAAGTGACAAAAGATAAAATGAAACATACAAAATATTCATGACAAAGAACTTGTCAACATATTAAAAATAAATAAATAAACAAATGAAGCCTAGCAAGATATAATCAACAAGGGAGTATACTGTCAAAGCCAAGAAATAAGGCAGGGAATACATACTGACAAGCAGTAAAAAAGTTCACTGCAAAATCAACTTAAGAAGCTAACCCTGCTTGTCAGAGTCTGAAATGCATCATTAACACAATCCATACTGCAAACTATTAAAAATACCAACGCCGTTATGAGGTGCATTCAGCAAATGCCAACCAGGAAATGCAAGAAAGTGAGCGATGTGAAAAAATTGGTCGTACTAGAACAGTTAAGATAATTTCTTTATGCAGAATTACTGGCATGTTTTCCATGAACTACGATAATGCAGAAGTGTGAGCAAATGAGAGACAAATGAAAGGAAGGAAATAGACAGTGCATACAGGAATTCACACAATCTATAAAATTCAATGCAACTTTCACATAATCTATAAGATTCAGTGCAACTTTTAATCTATAATGTGTAATAATGCTTACAGGAATTCACAGTCCATAAAATTCAATACAACTATCAATCTGGCTGACGAATTATGTTACTTTCCTTGCCTCTTATACCCCCCCTCCAAGCCCAATTAAGTAGCCACAACGAATGAAAATCGAAGCCCTCAACTCAATAGAAGTAACATAAAAGGTTTTGGTTTACATGCAAAATTTCAAAAATGAAAAAAGAAATGGTAATAATATTTACAGTTTGTGCTTCCTCCTGTGGAGTTAATGGCCTGTTTGGACGATATGTGTGGTTCTGCCTCTTTGCCCAAATCCAAAATCGCTGAAATTGAACGGGTATACCAAGTTCTTGGGCAACCTCCTCCTGCAATAACACATGATAGCATTCTTTTAGTAATCCCAGATGCCAAATAAACAAGAGTGAGCATATAAATGGGTTTCCCATCGTCTCTATGCTACTCAACAGATATTTTCTTGGTAATACATGGAACTTGATAGGCATTTACGTCGTCTATGGTATTTCATAGGTTGAATCCTCATGGTTCTGCCTGTAGGGACACCTAACAAATAAATTCTCCTGATTCGAGCTGACGAGCATGCATCTCAAGTCATCCTAATCTACACTTGTTGGAGCAATGGATTATAGGCAGATATCCACTTGGAATCATGTTATGCTTAATTCATTGAACAAGAAGTTTCAGATAATTTTTTGGGGATCTAATGGTGAGTAAGATGAGTTTGCAATAAGATGGCGAGTGCATGGTGCACTTATACAGAGAAAAGAGAAGAAGGCTAAGATTTCCCATAATCCCAGTTTAAACCTCCCTACTATCCAACCAGCCAGTGCTTTCTACCTCTTTGTTGGCTAAACCAGGGGGGAACATTCCTCAGGACTGATTTAAGATGAATTTATATGTTTTCTAGATATCTCTGTATTGTTGTACATAGGTACTCGAATGCAGTGCAACTTTCCTCCTGACAATATATTTTTATGGTATGATGAAATTTCTACTGTCTATTGAAACCAATAAATGTAATCACAAATTTCATGCAACACATGTACGTGCACATGATTTGGATTGGAATTATACAGGCTTGGTGAATAGACAAATTTGTATTGTACCCATACTGGATGCTACCAAAGAGATGAATCAGGAGCAAAACTGTCATTATACTATAAGCTGAAAGTTGTTTGGTCAAATTTCAGACAGGTCTAGTGCCTTTGAAGATCTATATTTTCAAATTCCTAGGCTTTATGATATCCTATTGTCTTCTAATTTCAATCTCCTTACTGGATCTCACACACAGAGAGAATACAACGTGAAGATGAAGATTGAGTTCAAGAGGTTAAAAACATGGTGTTAGTCAACTTGCACAACTGGACGGTAGGTGAATCTTCAAACACGTGTCACATCAGACTGGAAGACACTACTAGGTGCAACATCAAAGGCTAACAGTGCTTCTAAATTTAGTTGGCATCTTGTCACATGAGATGCAAAACAAACCTGTGTCATGGGTGGTAAAGGATCAGATAGAGAGCAACTTATTAAATTCAACTGATATGTGAAGTCCAACTGTGATTATACCCGTTTCCAGTCCATTAAGTCAACTCTTTGTCAAGTATTTCAAACCCTATTTGACATAAATTGCTGATCACTCTTAGCAGATTCAGGGTTTATGGTTGAATTTGTCATCTTCAATAAACATAGGCATGTGTGTGATGACGCACCATGCATGTATTGAAATATGTAAGTTGCAAACCTATAGCGCCTAAAGACAACAAAGAGGCCCGGCATTGAAGTTTGTCTCAAGTCCCAAAATATAACGGATAACAATAGATCAAAAGTAAAAAATTCTGCAATCATTCGTATCTAGAGCAACTAGCGCTCATTTCATTTGTAAGCAAAATGCATAAGCAAGCAGTACCTTGAAAAGGTTGAAAGGCATCTGTTTCTGAATTCGAAAACTGTGAACCTTGTCATGATCAACCAAATCAAAAAATATATCCTTTCCAATCTGTTCCCTCAAATCTTCATCTCGAGCAACCTGCAGATGTTGCTTCAGAAATCTATTACATAAAATGCAGAGATGAATCTTACATAAGTAAATTTGGCCACTGAAAAATAACCTTGATGACAGTATATAGATGGGCCTCGGCTTTATATTTTCTCTTGTCATCCTTATCCTCTTGTTCTTTTTTCAATCGTATCTGGAATAAATTAAGCATGTGGTGCATTACGCCATACCCAATGCATAACCAGGAATGATACCGTAAATTTCAAGATTTGCATCCAAAAACTTTACCTGAAGATGTTCTGCAATGTCCTTCTCATCCACGTCACAAATTATCTTATCCCTGTCACCAACACGTATATACACAAGCATGTATGCATTTGAGTATTTTGTAAATTTAAATGGTGTATTGTAGTAGCCAGGGTTCGTCTGCGGCAACTGTTGGACAAAGATAATGTAAGCAACACAATAGAAATGAGAGTAATTAAAAACAAATAAAAATTAGTATTATCACCTCTTCCTCACCGCCATATTGCTCCTCTAATACCCTCTTCATGTCTTCTTTAGTAACCCGCTCATCATCAAATTTATACCTTTAAGAATAAATCAGGAAACCTCATGCCTCTAGTGGTATTAAGATAAACTAGAACCAAAATTTCATGCAACTAGAAGCCAAAACATGTATGGAAGAGAGAAATGCAGACAAAATGTTAAAGCAACTAAGACTATGGGAAGCAGTGAATGATACTAGAAAATGCATCTGCATCTACCAATACGATCATTTTTAACAAACTTCAGTCAATCATGTTTTCGCATCTCAATAATAAACAAGTTGCAGAAACATCGCATACTTGTGTGAATTCACTGGGAGTGAATGGGTTGGGTTTAGAGAAAGGGAGGGGAGAGAGACTTCAGAAATATGACATACCATTGATCATTGAGTGTTGGTCTGATGAAAGCATAATAATGTCCACCATGTACCCCTCCACTATGAACCAAAACACTGTTGGAAAAACCAAATGAAAGTAAGATAGTTAGGCAAGAAAAAAAGAAGCAGTAATAATGATGAGGATTAGCCCCGAAAACTGCCATATCCGTGCATAAGTGGTGCATTGCTTGAATGCAGACTTGATCTGTACGAATTGTGTGCTAAAATATATATATACTCAACATATCATATATAACCTCTTCGTTTCCATTTATAATAGGGTTCAGGGTGTGACTGAGTGGTTCAATACGCATTACGGTGCAACATTAGGGTGTGATTTATATTATTAATATAAATGTGCATGGTTTAGTGTATGATTTACAGTGTGGCTATGTGGGTTCTTTAGCGTATTAATTTTGAATTATGAGATTAGAAATGTTAAGAATATGTTATGTGAATTTAGTGATGGTTGGTCCTAGTTGTGAACCTAGTTGATATCCTTAGTTTTTAACTGCGAGGAGATTAGTTTGCTTATGGAAGGGTAACTACAGAATGGAAATAGCTCCTCCAAGTTTGTGGTGTCTATTGACAGTGAGGGGAAGAAAGTGCTCCCTAGTATAGATATTTCCATTAGCTCCTATTATTGTATATTCAAAGTAAGGCCTCATGCTACCCCCCCCCCCCCCAACC
>NC_036238.1:23220765-23236141 GCF_002742605.1 Olea europaea var. sylvestris
AAAGCGGCACACACCAAAAATAAAAAAAAATCCCCTACTTCATTTTGCTTATTAATTTACAGGTAGAGGGTGATGCTGAACTCCTCATCAATGGTAGGGTAGAGACTTAAAAACTATTCATATCCATGGATGGCTATGGAAATGAAAAATTAATAAATACATTTGACAGAAGGATATATATAGTGTGTGATCAACCTATGGAGCATGTAAAGGTTGCGAACATTGGTATCTGCCTCTGGCGACAAATACTTGCCGTTGTCTCTATCAAGGTCAAGTTCCAGCGGAAATTCATAACGATCGTTTATCTGCACCATGGAAGCAATTTTTCGAGGTTGCTTGGAAAATATTAATTTCAGGGGAAGATAAAGATTGCAAATCAAAATTCAAAATGCATCCCATTCAAACATTTAAAAGGAATGAGAAATAAATGTTTCTTCATAAAATGTTGCATGAAAAAAGAGAACATTGCTTTTCGAAATGGAAACACAGTGCACTTTTACTTTGAGATACAAACTCTTGAACATTTCAAAAACAAAGTAAAGTGAATACCACCACACCAAATGCAGTAATAAAAATCAGTAAATATGCAGGTTAAGATTAGACGATGCTTTCTTGTACAAGTACAGCTGAAAATCTACTGACGTGTCATTAGTAGGAAATCCGTAACAAAAGCACGCTAGAATATTCATGTTTTCCAGATATGATGCAACTCATGACATCCATTAGTCCCGGAACCCGCATGATAAAACCGATGGAAAAATAATGAAGCAAAACACACGCTACTACACGGCAACATGGATTGCGAGTGCTCTTTACTATTTTGAGTTGACCTCTTATATAGCTGGGCTTTTACATCAATGAGAGAAAAATAATAGCAACCAGATATACCAATTCAAGATAGAGACAAGCGGAAGGGCTTATAAACACATGATAACATCTATAAAGAAACTTGCAAGAACTCTTCTCTTCATTATTAGTTCTTTCTTCTTCTTTTTTCACTTTTTGCATTTTAGAAAGGGAGTTCAATCGAGGAAAATATGGAAAACCATAAAGTTTTGGTACTAACCTTAACCATCGTATCCCTCATAAAATCATATTCAAAGCGCTTTAGCTGAAGCTGAAGAACGGGAGGGAAGTCAATGAATAAGACACCCTTCTTGGCATCCTGGATTTATATAATAATCAATCTTTAAAACAAATATTCAATGGGAAAAAAGACTACTGAAATGAACAAATACATGCATATAACTTAAGGCTGTAACACAATGAGTCTCACAAGGCTACTTCTACATTGCTTAGGTAAATATTTATATTTATGAATTTTTTAAATGCTAGTTTCTATTACTGTGTCATAAGGAAAAATGTGAAATTCAAATCTGCTCCATCCTCTCATACATTCATAGAAAACAGCTTCCTGAGGAAAAAATGCACCCAGACATGCTCATGAATCCACAATTATCTAATGACAGAGCACGATACCTGCAAACCATGTTCTTCGGCATGATACTTGTTATCTCCTTCAAGATTTTCGACTTCCACATACTTGTCGAAGGAAGCATAAACATCCTTACAGCCTTTGACATCAAGTTGAAGATCTGCCCAATCATGATTTAAAATTAATTCCGCTTTCAACATTAAGAAACAGAGAACAAGCCTGGGAACGACTAATACCATAAAATGATTCTTTTCTTGTTGACTTGGAATCTACATTGATGCATTCAATGTAATTCATATGGTGTCCTTCAAACAGCTTCTGTATTGTCCCTTCAACAACAGTCCCCTGTGCCAGTTATGAAATTAATTTAGATAATATTCTTTCAATGGCAGGAATCAAAATGATCGAAGAAAGGGGCATTCTTGTCTGACACCATACCTTCATCTTGTCTTCGAGTTTTTCACACAGAACTCTATTAAGTTCTTGCACGTCATGCTGCATAAAGGAATCATATGTGTCCCATCCAAATGATTTAGTCAATTCTTTTGTAGCGACACTGGTGTCATTATATTGGAGCTTATAAAACAAACTTTGTAGAGCCAAGGGAATGCTTCCTGAAGGCATATCATTCTCTGTAGTTGGCATATGATACACAGCCTGGTATAACACATTGAAAAAAAGGCTTCATCAATCTTCCATCATTAATGAAAGAGTAACAATTAATGAACTATTTAAAGCATGAGAGTCTATTGCAACCTTTCTGAAGTAAGGAATATGATACAAAGTTTGAAGGAGAGAATTCATGTAACAAGTTGCTCCTTGGTTCTTAAGTCCTACATAACCTGTCTCCTTCTTTGAGTCATATGTCAGATAATCAATGACCTTACGAACAGCAACATCAGCCACAATAACACACGTATCATTCACAAGATACCCCTTACTGGGGTCATAAAGTTCGCCAAGAGGCATGAAAGGTGTAAAACCCCAATCACTCTCCCTTTGATTGAACTGGTGCTGTGTGTCTGTGAAACCCAAATACAATGTTAATATCATACTACAATAACCATAATCCACAACACTAGAGGTATGTTTTATCTCCGTTAGGGGAGATATATGTCATATAAGGTGCAATGACTTACTTTTCAAGTTTATCAATCAAAAAGAAATCCAACCCAGTAATCCCAGATTCCCAATCAAGCTTATCAGACCAAAATGACTACACTGAACATGAGTTTACTTCAGTTCAAAACTCCTTTTTAGTATTGTCGCAGCAGATTCTTCATCGTGTATTCACAAAAATAACGCTTTTTTTTACACATTCTTATTTCAAAATATACTTTTCACAATATTAAACTGAAGGAGCACAAAAGAATCATAGTTACCCATTGTTTTAATTATGAAACCGTAATAATACACTAAATGAACAATAAAATGCTCATCAATGTGGCTCGGGTTTTTTATTATCTTGTCTTACAATCATACAACGATTTACATCCGATCAAATACATGGAACAGGAAGAAGCTGCATGTTGACAATGCCCTCACTACACCACAAGAGTCAACGGAAGATGGGGTTATGGTAAAGGTCTAGATACACTTCCCTTGGAAAAAATTTCATTAACCCTTCACGCTTTTCCTCGTATTATTCTTCTTATCTGTGCGCTTTTAACCCTTCTTCTACTTCCCAAAATTCAGCTCATAACAAAACATAAAGACAACTCAAATTTTTCCCCAGTTGTAGCCACAGATCAGAAGTACGCAAAGGATAGAAGTTCACATTAGTAAAAACTTAAGCAGACTTTTCTGACATTTCACATTCCTCAACTTTAAAGGTAAAAATATAGAAAACTATTTTGCACGATGTAGGAATCCCAATTGTCCTAACAAACTCATATTACATTCACACGCTTCTACCATTTATAAAATATTTTAATGAGGTGGACAAGGCTTGACACTCACCTTATTGTAGAGAATTACCCATTTTATGTTTTGTCTTTCAAAGTTATTACTTAAAATATATATGTGTGTGTATATATATATATCATCAGGGGATAGAAGAATTTCAACTGGGACTCAATCACAAATAAGACGCTAGAGCGTAGACTTCACTGAAATGGGAAAATCACAGCCTTAAAAATAAAGGAAAATCATCTTATACAATAAATAATTTGAAAATGGAAGCACCGTCCCAAGCTGCATAATTAAGCAGGAAGTGTTTAATGAAAATGTTTAACATGGACATACTAATGAGTTTGAGATCAAGCTTTAGCTACCCAAAAGAATTAGATATGGGAAGAGTTCTGGGAGATACCTTTTTTTATTGTGTACTTGCTATCTATTTGATTAATTACAGCCAAGCTAAACTGTGCAAATCTATTCCACCCATATGGCAAGGTAGCTGAATCTGCCACATCTAAATACATAGACAAAGAGTCCACATTGTTTCCTTTGGGAAAAATAAGCACCCGCCTGTGCAAACCAACAAAAGCCAAAATGCAGTTAGGTCATTCTCTTTATGACTTAAAGCAAGTAACATAATAAGAAGTTTTTTCTTTGTAACATTTAACATCAAAAAGTGCTCTATTAGTTTCTTCTAACTAGATTAATTAATTCCTTCAATCATACGAGGCAATGTAGATAAGAAAGGTGGAACCAACTTTACAGCTATAGATTACCATTTATAACCACCAACAGTAAAGGCGTCAGAATATAATTTCTTGACATTCAAGCGGGAAAAGTTCTCAATTGCCCATGTGAACCGCGATGCTTGTGGTTCTTCACTGGCCTGGTTGTCCACTGTCCCAGCACTGTCCGCTGGCGCTACTGTAATCCAAAAATGAAAAACTGAAACCCACTCCACATAGAACAAAGCTTTCAAAATCTAACCACCAATACAAATAAAAAATTCTACAACTGCAACAATCATATGCCAAATGTAGCCCAAAACAATAAGAACCAATTAATTTAGTTTGTATCAAACACGCGTTGCTGGTATACTTTAGATATATATACATAAAAATTAAACTAGCGCAAGAATAACGCAGACCTTCCATAGGCTGAGGACCTTCTACTAAAGGCTGAGGTCCTTCGACAAAATCCGAGCGTGGCACCAGCATCTCTTCATCTTCTTGTCGCTAAAACCGACCAAAAAAATAAACAACAGAACTTAAGCTTGATCCAGTAAAAACCCTAGCATTTTATCCTAAATAACGACAATTTCTCCGCCCATGTAAATCAACACAGCGTGAGAAAAATATATTCAATCCAGCAACCAAAACCTCCCATTTAATCACGAAAACCCCCGTCTATGATCATCAGGCTCAGTACCGTGCACATAAATTTAATTCGTTATACACCCCCGAGCAGAAAAATTCAAAAAATTAATTAAAACAGAAAGGTATGTGCATGAAATATATATACAAGTGAAGTTGATTTTGGGAGAAAGTAATTTTTCCAGAGGACGTAGTGTTAAAATGTATGGAGAATGTGAATTTGGAAAATTCAATTCCAAAGAAGAGCTAAAAGTGAATAATTGGGAAAATGCGTGCGAATAAGGGGGAGGAGTTACATCCAACGGTTGAGGAGCCAGAATCGTCATGGAGGGAGAAATCAGAGCCGTCGATCGATAAACTACGCAGTGATTAATGTAATTTCAGAGATGAAGATGAAAAGAAAGTAGAAGAGAAAGACTTCTGGCTTTCTGTGTTTTGGTTTCTCGATGGGAAGGGGATATGTTGGGGATTATTGGGAATGTTTGGGGTAAAATTGAGAAATAAAAGTATCGAGAGATAGCGTTCTATTGTGGTCGAGTGCGGATGTGTGAAAATTGCACTGATGGTCCCAACCTATGTATTTTTTATTTGGATTAACCTCTTACGTTTTTTTTTTGGGGACCCGTTTGCCATGATTAAGTTAAAAATAACTTTTGAAATTCAAAAATTACATTTGAATCCTTTGACTAATTTTATGTAAGTATTTTTTCTAATTAAAGAAGTTTTTAGAAGAAGTTGATCCAACGTAACTTCTTCTAAAAAACACTTTGAGAATAGAAAGCTCTTTTAAAAAAAATTAGTTTTTAAACAAAAATTTAGATAATGTCTTTCAAAAGTACTTTTACGTGATGTATAAGTAAAATGTATGACACACGAACCCTTAACAAATTTAAGGTCAAATTCGCTATTCAAGCGAATGAGATTGTCGTAGTGTGTGTTGGACATGCTTTTTCAAAATTTTAAAAGAATTTTCTAAATGTTAAAAGCTCTTCTATTTTTATTTTTATTTTCATTTTCAAAAAATCTTGATTGTTTGATTAAAGTCAAAAGTGCTTCTCAACAAAAAAATAATTTTAAAAGAGGTCGTTTTAGAAAAGATTAAATTTCAAGCTTCTCTAAAACAGCTCAAATCGAGTGTTTACGAGAGGTTGTGATTTGCCTTTAATGAAATTTAAAAATTAACAAAAATACACATTAATGTATGAAACAAAACTTTCTACTTCTAAGCAGTTAAAAATACAAAGTTGATACAAAAACACTTTTATAATTATGTTGGTATATAGTAGGGATGCCAATGGTTCGGTTTCGGTTTGATTTGGTCAAAACTATCACCGAACCGTTAAATTTTTTTTGTCATACCATAATCGCACCATAACCACGTAAATCGATTCGGTTCAGTTCGGTTAGTATCTCGGCTAAGTTCGGTTCAGTTCGATTAATAACCACAAAAATAAATTATTTTTTATAAGTCAATCCATCAAATTGATATAAAATAATTTATGAAAATAGAGTCAATGAAAACAAAAACACAATATTTCAAACGAAAATGCAAACATTATCCCAAATTCCATTTGCAAAATACAAATTTGACAAACAATATTATGAATATAACAATACTAAACTTTTCCTTCATTATTGATTCTTGCGTATTATAGTTACTTGATTCATGCTCAATAATTCAAAAACTTCAATCTTAATTCATATTCAATCTCCATTCTTCTCCACAACTTTTATAACATGGGTCAGCACTTAATATTGATTCCTATATATTAAATAAAAAATGTAAGTAGATAATACAACGATACTATCTTATCCAGAATGATTTTAACTAATATTTAAATAAAAAAAATGTACATCTTCGTCAATTTCCTCCTTATTAAACATTATCATCCCTAATAAAATAATTGTTTTTTTTAAAGCGAGTAATTGGTTCTACGGTATAAATACCATACCCGCACCGTCACGAACTGGTTCATTAAAATCAAATACCATATCCGCCCCATTACACTATCGGTTCGATTTTTTTCGCCCCATTTGATTCTGTTAACCGCGATTTTCGATTTTAACGATTCAAATTGTCGTCACTAGTATATAGTCAATTTAATATTCACATTACATTCACAACCATAAAGTAAACAAATTAAAAGGATATACTTACAACAATTGTGCCTAACGGATGCTGAGTTTATTTTAATCTAATTCGATTTATGAATAAAACGTCACTCTCTCTAATATTCAAATCTAAGATGCTAAGTTTTGAATATCCACTTTATATATAAACCAAGCTAAGATCATTTTCATATCATAATAAGATAATACTATAAAGAATGTAATTACTTATTTCATAGCAGACAAACTAAAAAGAATGAAATAGCACTAGCAAGTTAAATATCAAGGTTTGAGTCTAATTTGAGAAGAATCGTAAAATTAAAAAAACAAAAACAAAAATAAATAAATAAATAATTAATGATCTTGAGACGTGCAATCATGGATGAACTTTTGCTCGAGAGCTTGACTTTCATAACAACTAACAATATTATAAATAAATAAACAGTCATACGAATAAACTAGATACACTCATTTTTTAACGACGTGTAAAAAGATCCAATTCGTATTGAATCGTTACATGATATATGATATATCTCATTTTATAAAGCAAAATTTTACTTCACAACTCAAAGCAGTGTATAAAATTTTTGTAATGGGTCATTTTTTATGAGGTTATATTGAAAATATAGACAATAGTCATCGTTACCATGATAATATACAACTTTAATGATGTATTAAAGACTGACTCGCAATCTGATTCAATAGGACAAGGATCATTGATGCAAATTCGATCAGTCCATGACTTTCTTTGTTGGCTCCTACTCTACCAGACGGTGACCGGCTCCATAGGGAATAGCCAATGAGAATGTGACACTAGTGAGTGCCCAAAATTCTCTGTACTACTTTTCTGTAATTATAACGCGATGGGATTGTCGCGTGTGATTAACCGAAGTGATATTTTAGTAATTTTTGACATTTCATGTTTACTTTTCATTTTACGATTTTCTTTTTCTGTTTCTTTATCTCCTCTTTCTTGAACTTCTAGAATTTTCTAGTACAAACGAAGTAATATTTCATCTAGTCTCTGGATGTCCAGGCCTCCTTCGTAACTATCCATGTGATTGAATGCTCTCACAATTTTAAAACGACAACGTAATTATCAGGAATGTACTCTCACTAGGCCCCAAAAGTAAGAGTATGGGTGAAAGCCATTCGAATTGTGCGATTTGTGCTATATTTTCAACTCAAATCATTTTATATGGTTAAAATTTCAAACCAAATCGAAGTAAACCATAATTTGCAATTTAGTTCGATTTTAATCCGCGATTTACCTTTTGATATTATAGTAATGTATTTAACATAAGTTTAAACGAAAAATAATAATGTTAAATGATAAATTACATTCATATTTTCAAATTTGGTTTCTAAAAGATGTTAATAGAACAAATACATCTTTCTTAATTTTTATTTACCTTTTTCTTGTTTGACTTTATATTGTCGTATAACGGTTAGTAAATGTAGAGTTATATTTAGTTATTATAATTTAGTTAAAACTCATTTTCGTCTTGCTAGTGAGATATTAAATAAGGATAGAACGGAATATGTTTAGATGTACAAATATTGATAGAGTTTCGACTTATTGAAAATTGACGAATTTCATCTTTTAACTACTTTATGAAAGTAAAAAGTAGTAGTACTAGTTAGAAAACTTAAACATTTTTACACAGTCAATACGCTCCGTCCTTCATTCTTTCCAAATCACAAACAAGTTCATTAATTATATAGGCACACAAACAATCATTTTTTTTTCCAAATTACAACTCACAAATGTATAATAAGCAAAAAAAAGAAAAAGAATAATAAAAAAATGGCTTGAATAAGAATCTAAGACTTACTGAAAAAGAAGAGAAAAGGTGACGATTCAGGTAAAGATCAATAGACTAACAAGCAAAGGCGATTGATTATTCGTTCAGTAATGACAGACAAGCGTCAAATGTTAGAAAAATGATAGTTTACGTTAGGGCTTCGAAACTTTAGATATGATTTGCTGATGTAGTTTTGTCAAATATGATTTAAATTGTTAAATATATATATATATATATATATATATATATATATATATTGGTCATTTCACATGATTTTGGAATAATTTTTGTTAATTTAAATATTCGATGAGGACAAGTGTTGTGAACCTGTTAAATCATATGTCAATAATAATGAAGCTAATTTACTTTTTATGATTATTTCAATAAGTTGGATGAGGACAAGTGTTGTGAACCTGTTAAATCATATGTCAATAATAATGAAGCTAATTTACTTTTTATGATTATTTCAATAAGTTGGATGAGGACAAGTGTTGTGAACCTGTTAAATCATATGTCAATAATAATGAAGCTAATTTACTTTTTATGATTATTTCAATAAGTTGGTTGTAATAAGTATTGCTAAATTGGTAATTTTTTTTAAAAAAAATGAAAAATGTAAAATTGTTAAATTAATAAAATTAATATTTTAATTAAAAAATTTAAAACAGTTCAATTCGATTTTATTCGATTTTTGAAAATCAAAACCTAAATTAAACTGTTTTGAAACGATTTGGTTCGATTTGAAGGAAAACAAACCACGGTTTCACGTGGACCCGAACTAATGGTTTCAACTCAACGATTTCGATTCAATTTTGCGATTTTATATTTTTTGTGTAGCCCTAAGTAAGAGGGGCCCCCATCTCTCTCTCCATTATATATCATAAATATTAAATAAATAGGAAAAATAAGTATATATTTAACAATCAATTTTATATGCTTAAAGCTGCGCGGATAGTAAATACACTAGAAACAACTCATATCATAAACATACATAAAGTTTAACAAGATCATCTCGACTACGCACGATACAATATTGATTACGGGAGCATATATACACAATAACCTTATTTCACTCGCGGGACTCAAGTTCTTGGTTCTGAATTATTATTTCAAATTTTTTGGTTCCATCAAGGGGATGATTTCTTGGGTGGTTTTACTACGAGAACTGCACATTTTGCATGGTGAGCGCAGTAATCGCTAACGCTCCCCAAAAACGCCCTAAAAAAAATCAATCTTGTAACGTTCGAATATAGTGTTTGAAAGGTAATAAAATTGTAAGAAGGGATCAAAGATCATCACCTCTTGATTTGGCCAAGTCCACGGCTACTAACAACAAGAAGATCAATGTTCATTTCTTCTACGGCTCGACAAATCCTGTCCTTTGGATCTCCCTCGAGAATAAGAGTTTTAGCTTTGACCTAAGTCGAAGAGATAACCATGACATGTTCAGTATCTACATTGTCCAAATTGTTAAGAAAACAAAATGTGAATTAAACTTACCATTTTGTCCCTGCACATCTCAAATGCACGAGAGAGTATTCTTGCACCATTTTGCTCTTGAGCTTTGCTTGCGGATTCCACTACTGAATTTCAAACGAAGACCCATCTCACAACTACTATAAATAATTTATGACAAGATAAATTAATCGGTACTATTTTTTTTCCAAACCAACCAAACATGTCCTTACACAGTGAGATAATTGGTTTAATTATTTGTATATATTGCAAGAAAAAAATTTGACAATTGAATTTTGGCTTGAAAACATCAACATTTATATTTGGTAGGGGATAAAATCAAATTTTTAGTAAATTTCGATAAAAAATAATGATACACGGGGTTGAAAAGTTGTGTATCCGTGATTAAAATTAATTATTAATTTTAATTTTAATTAAAATCTAAATTTTAATTTCCACGAAATAGGGACTAGATTCCTTATTCAATGAAAAATAATGAAAAACACCAACCGAAAATATGTCACCGTCAATGATGAGCCAACGATGTTTTGTAGATACAACAACGAAATAGAAATTTTCAACAACAAAATTCTTTCGAGCTAAAAATGATTGTGATCAATTCTTTGCTCCTGTTTAGATTTTATTTAACCTTTTAAAGTCAAATTTTAAGCACATGTTTGGTAGAATTCACAAGTACTCACCATTACTCATTTCGTGATACGTAACTTTTTAGTCAGAAAATGAAACACGTATTGAAGTTTAGGAATTTTAATGAGAAACGAACCATATCCACCAGGAAAGGCATAGCGAGGAAGGGGTTCCATGACATGAACTATGGTTACCACCTTGGACTCCTGCTCCGCCGTCGGAGGAGTGGTGCCACCACTGTACTTGAACAACTTATCAAGAATCCATTCAAGCGCGTAGAAACTCTCGTCACTATCATCAATAGCCACCAGTAAACTCATCATCTTCTTCCCCTCCGGCATCTCCACTGGCGGCTGCTCCGCCATCAAACCACTCTTACCGGTCTCAGCCGCTATCGGTTGCTGCTCCGCCGTTGCACCATAGTTGCTTGTCTCCATCTCTTCCTTTCCTGTTCTCTGTCCACCACCCTTAGCTTATATCTTGTTTGGTTGGACTTTAGCTTATTCGCAACGTGGCTTCTTTTGCGGTCTCTTTTTTGCATGAAAAGATGGAAGCTTCTATGTGCATGTACTCCACGTGTCAAACGCAAATTTTATCCTCCCAAAATAATCACATTATTTATTGTAAAACGTTAAAATATTAGTCTCCGGCCATTCTCATCCTCTCCTTTAGGATATCTATGACAATTAATTTTTCCTTTAATTGGATCGACTTCTTGGCAAAATCGGAAGACGCCAAAATACTTTTGATTTGCTTTTGCTAAAAATATTTAGTTTCTGCAGTTATCGATTGTAAAACCACTGTGCTTCAGAGCAAAGCAAACCCAATAAGAATATGAAAAATTCTATAAAGCTAGTCACAATGCATAATAGCTCAAATACAAGATAAGTTTTACATGGAAAATCCCCTCGATACTTCGAATTGAAAAGCATGATACAAATTAATATGAGGACAATAAGAACAGACTGAGAGGTAGCATTTCAAATTAGGTATATGCTACAATCTTGATTTATCGAGGAGAATTTTCATCGTTCATCCTTGGATTTAACCCTACTACCCAAGAATTTTCAAACGCACCACAGGACCTTGTAACTATATCAGATATAAAGCGTTAAGCTCCTTGTAGAAAATGACTTGCCCGGCAGAATGCCAGACGGCAGCACTGTATTGGATGTTGGACAAAAAACAAATTTAAACAAATCAATGCAGTGCTGCCACCTGCAAAAATGCCTAACAAAACCCTCTCTACATGTAGCATGATTCAATATAATTGTATCCTGGATACAGAATCTCTTTCCAGAATAAGTACGGTTTAACTATCGAGCGAAGGAAGATATTTAGCCAGTGTGATGGCCCTGATGGGAAATGGAGCAACCACTTCTAACATAATAAGAATTATGTGAAGAGGAAGAGGAAAAAAAGGAAAAATGAGAAGTGAACAAATATGAACAGTTTAATAATTATTTCATGATAAAGTGTATAACGTTAGCAAACAAATTCTAGCTACTTCATACATAATGCGTTTCAAAGAAAAGCTCATCAAGAAAACTAAATTAGAGACGCCTCAATTTTGATATTGGAAACCAAATAATTTAAACAGCAATTGGTACAAGCGAAGTGTAAATGCACCTTTACTCTGCCTCCCACCCATCTAGTCTTGTCCCAGGATTGTAGTTTGTGAACAGCCGAAACTCATTGCCAAGTTTGCTAGCGTGATGGGGTTGAAAACCACAGGGGCGCAAACCCAAGAGCTCAGCAGCCCTCTCCTTTTGCACCTCGCCTACAAGAAATCAAAAGGAGAAATAGTGAAGGCGTAACTTTTCTAATAAGATGGTATAATCTATACAAAACAGATTCTTCTGTCTAGACAATGTAAAATTTTAGCCAATTTGTCTGTATATACCTGTATATGATAATAACAAGCTTCAAAAATTGGGCAAACAAATTCTCAAATGCCATGAAACACGTGTGGAAAAAATTAAACTTGTTTTTCTTCATAGAGGTTAGTTTAACTTTTCCTATACCGGATTAGAAGAGAAAGATTGATCAGAAATCTACGTCTTACCAGTGAGTAAAAGAAGGTAAGATTGCCCTGGTCTTGAGAGAAATGAAATTGTTTCAGTAACTTTCTCCAAGCACTCCTTGCTCTGTTGCCACAGCCATCCATTGAATAAGATCATCAACGTCATGAATATCACACACAATTTTTCATTTACAGTTGAAAAAATTTAGAAGTGATATTTCATCTGCTATCAAACAAAGTTAAAAAGGAAGGTACAGGTATACAATTTCTGCCAGGGACTTGAGATACAAAAATGGAAGTAAAGCTATTGATCATTACTCGACCAAAGAGAGAGAAATATTATTCTTGCTATAGCAACCTGGCGAAAAATGGCATATACATAACAGTACATATATTGGTGAATTTTCCAATTCAACTGAACATCTCTAATACCAAAAGCTGCACAAGTCATCCATCTCATAATATAATTACCAGTCAAAATGACACTAACATAGGAGAATATATTTTTATATAGATTAAAAAGTTGGATTTGTTTGATTCATGATAAAACTTGTTTCCATTCACATGCAAACATCGCCAACCAAGTACCCAGTACAGTAAGCTACTAAAGTGGATTGTGCAAGCCTATACCAACTGAAACAAGGTGAAAGAGTTTTTCAAATTCATATTATTTATCATGCTTCAAATTTTCTTGTCCCACTATGTCCTTTTAAACTCTAAATCCAGAATTAAACACTCATCCAGATAGGCTGCTTGTGCTGTTCGCACAGGCTAGCTACGAGCAGTTACGTCATAATATGTCCCAACCATCTATATCTAGCTTTCTTTAAACAGGAAAGAAATTTATTATGAATATTATAATTAGTAAGCCATAAAACAGAAAATTATTCCAACTGCCTCCATCCCTACTTCCACCATCATAATTAGAAAAAAAATCCACTTTCACCAGCAATCAAACCTCCATGCATATTGATTAGTTTTCCCTCATTTTCTTTGTATCCTTTATCATTTTCTTATAAATGGACAGTGTATGTGACTCTACTAGTGCCTGATTCATCACTGGAACCTGTCATTTGGAACAGTATGTGCCCGGTATTCCTTGATCAAATAATAAGAAGCTAAAAATATCAAATGTGCAGCCAAAAGTGACTGTTCACACAGTGATTTGTCATCCAAAAGTGAATATACTAGCATCACGAGTTCATCACCACCAAACCCACCATTCTCCCCTTAGCCATCATCAACGGATACAAGAAAAAGGGGAAACGAGAAGAAAAAGCAACCACTAAGTACTACTACAAACCCTTCTCCGGACTGATTAATATCTATTTGAATCCATGCCGTGATGATCAAATTGCAATCTTATTATTACGAGAGGACAAAGATTGCTTCAGTATCTGGGTTTTATGAGAGGTAGGTGCCGGTTCTGTTCTAGATCAGAAAAAGGTGCCAGCAACGGAGAGAAAGAAATAGAGAGAAGGAGGACAATCAGGTAGGATAGCAGTGGACGTGCTTGAGAATAAAGAGATCTGATGGTGATTGAAGACGGGATATGGTTGGCCAGTGAAGTAGAAAGAGGCAGGCTCTTCCTTTTTGCTTTAGAATTTTATAAACTCTTGGAAGGGTACCTAGTTAATATTGGGACATTGTAACTAGAACTAATTACATTAAAGGGTTATTACTTAATTTCACACGGCCAACATAGTTTGGGAGGAAAAATCTGAAGACGTAAAGCACCTAAATGTTGATATCCTATTCTTTCCTTGAAAAACATGTGGTAGCAAGTTGGGTGAGTAAGTGGATGAGTTTTAAACGGTAGCAAGAAGGGTGAGTTAGTGGGCACCCAAAATAAGTTCAGGAACCAAAATTATACTCTAGCTACCAACAATATTTTGTACATTCAGCACCTCCAGCTTCAGAGTTAAGACCATATAAAATAATATTTTTTTCCACAAACATTTAACTAATAACGTCTTAATATATTCTATATGCAGAATGCTTTTAAATATATATATATATATATATATATATATATGTGTGTGTGTGTGTGTGTGTGTGTGTGTGTGTTCACTTTGGTGCTACAAGATAAACTTTTACCAGGTAAGGAGGATCTGCAACTATAATTGGAAATGAATGCTTTAATGACAACGGAAGATCATCAGGCTGGTTGTAGTCATAGAATGTAAACTCTGTCCCATACTGCTCAAATCTTTTATCATACTCCAGAAGCTGTGCAGATACTTCTGGACCAATTTTCTGAAATTTCCAATAAAATAAAGAGTAAGCATACAAATTACCATGCATATTAATTCCAACTCCATATAAATATGGGGTTGTAATATAGTAAACTATGCTTTCCACAACAGTACCTTGCCAATATGATTCTGATTTCTCAAATATCCAATAAAATGGAAGGAAAAATAAAAGCCAGCACATTGAACAATTACAACAAAGCAATAAATGGTGAAAACACCTATTACCAAGCAAATATTGCAACAAAGTACACATTTCTGATTTTCTGCAATAATTGTACCTCCAAATAAGTCATCAATCTTCTAAAATTTGTGTTAAAAAGGAAAAAATGGTAAAAAAATAATTCTTCCCCCCCCCCCCCCCCCCCCCCCCACCT
>NC_036238.1:23239273-23240866 GCF_002742605.1 Olea europaea var. sylvestris
CATTGGCTTTAGAAGTTCCTTCCGAAGAATTTTCACTTCTATCACGCAATCTGGATTCTTCTTCAATCCGAAGATATTTTTGTAATTATTCCAAAGAATAATCTTCTGAACTATGCATTATTTTCTTTCGGTATCCTTTCCAAGCCCCGGGAGTTTAGCAATTATAGCTCCCACTTGAAAGGTCTCGGGAATTTCAATCTTTACCGCTTTTAATTTGTTGACAATAATTTGTAACTCATGTACTTGAGGAAAAAGGAGAATATTATCTAAAAATTTAAAATCAAAGTACTTTGAAATTAAAAATTTCTTAGTACCTTCTTCTTCCGCTTTATACTTACTCTCCAAAGCATTCCAAATTTCCTTTGCCGAAGTAGTATTTGTATATAAATCATATAGACGATCTGATAGCGCATTCAAAATATGACCGCGGCAAATTAATTCATCTTCTTGCTTTTTTTGTCTTTCGGCCCTAACTGTTCGGTTTCTTCATTTGTGGGCTCCGGTAGAGGCGTCAACTCGAGATCTAAGATGTAGAAGATCTTCAAGGCAGTAAGAAGAAACTTCAATTTGTCTTGCCAACGCGTGAAATTTGTGCCGTCGAACCGATCCAACCGCACCAAGTCTTGATTCATAAGTTTTATGGTTGCTATTGTAGTTTCGTTCTCCATAGCAACTTCAAAATTCGTTTGAGATTGTTGGAAGTAGTTTCTCCACCAAGTGGTTAGAGAACGAATTACAAATGTAGATGAAAGAAAATTAGAAGATGAAGAATATAAAACAAATGTAGGAAGGCTCAAACACGATATGTGATTGTTGTCCTCAAACGAATTTTGCCCCCACTAAAAAAGATTATAGTGCTTAAAGGGTCATCTGGCAAAAGGTTTGAAGAATTGATCAAGCCTTGTAGAGATTCAAACACTAAGCACTTATTTGACTCTCTAAGAACACAAATGGAAAAAGAATATGGAAAAACATTGTTTATTTTTTGTTTCTTCTCTCTTGTTTGATCTTGTAAACATGTACTTTATAAGTGTTTTTTCATGCATTTGATGATCCAAAAATCACCTATTTATAGCCATGCAACATAGCTTCACGAAATGGTACCAAAATAAAATGAAAGGCTGCCAAAAAACCACCCAAATCGACTCCAACGGTCACCGAACTTATACCATGCGACCGCATGGTGAAAATCCATGCAGTCGCATGGTTAGTTTGAACCGAGGCCATTTGGCCTCAGTTGGTTGCCATGCGACCGCATGGCTTTTAGCTATGCGGTCGCATGGTTTTGAACAACCATCACAAATATTGGGTTGTAATATAGTAAACTATGCTTTCCACAACAGTAACTTGCCAATATGATTCTGATTTCTCAAATATCCAATAAAATGGAAGGAAAAATAAAAGCCAGCACATTGAACAATTACAACAAAGCAATAAATGGTGAAAACACCTATTACCAAGCAATTATTGCAACAAAGTACACACATTTCTGATTTTCTGCAATAACTGTACCTGCAAATAAGTCATCAATCTTCTAAAATTTGTGTCAAAAAGGAACAAATGGTAAAAAAAAATCCCCCCCCCCCCCCCCCC
>NC_036238.1:23240896-23259678 GCF_002742605.1 Olea europaea var. sylvestris
AAAAAGGGTAAAAAAAAACCCCCCCCCCCCCCCCAAGCAGTTTTTAAGCTCATTGTCATTCGATAATATCATTGCCAATTGCTAAAGGGATACTAAAATCTCTAAACATATAATGAGAAAGTAAAAACCGTTAATGTTTATAATTCTGAGCAAATATTGAACTTTGTTGAAGAAGATATTTAAATAAATGAATAGAAGTTCCCATAACAGAGCTGTCAAAAGATATGGATATTATGGTATCAAAATCAGGCTTAAAGACCCAAGTTTTAGTCTCACAACCACCATTTTTATAAAAATTTGCACATTTGAAACCTTTCATAAAAAATAAAATAAAAATGAATCCAATTTGCACGTGAAGAAGAGCGTTGAGGATAAAATTTAAATGATTACTCTGATTTCTCCCTAGCAGTTTAGGCAGTTCAATTGCAATGTTGTGCATCATATTCCAAATATTGGACCTTTATTATGCACCTTAACTAGTACTACTGTAAAGTACCTTGAGATAGGCATAGAGAGTGGGGCAAGCAATGCAAGCAACGGCAGGAGAATCCACTTTTCGGCATAGAATAATTACTTCACGAGCAATTGTCTCGGCGGTATCGCGATCATACCAGAACTGGCTGAGCCGCCAGTCCTCCGCCACCAGTGCCACCTCCTCCTCCTCCTGCGAAGCCTCCACCACCAAGCGGCTCTGTTCAGCCAGGAACTCCTTGAGTGCTTCCAGTGCTTGAGAGCTGAGCATCGGAGTATCATCGTCGTCATCATCAATTAGGGTGTCATTTTGGGGCGTCTCCTCCCTCGACAGCTCCATTTTCTGCCACTTACTACGGCGATTTACAGTGGTTTATTGAGGGTTTTCTTCCAACTTATCTGCCGCCAGGGTATTTTTTTTAGTTTAGCCTAGTTAAACTACCATTTTTCCAAATTAACCAAAAAATTTTAAAGGCCTTTTGAAATTTAAATAACGATTTTGCTCATTTTTATGTTTTGTAATTACGAAAACATATTATCGTCAAAAATACAATAATACCCTTTTTAAATAAACACAAACACTCTCCACGTAAATTTCAAAATCAAATCACTTTTCTTATCAGTTTCAACAATACAGATAAAAAAAAAGTTTATTTTTCATCTGCTTCAACATTAAGATCTCACAAGATTATCAAAATCTTAACAAGGAAATATTATTCACAACCATCATTCAAATGTATTAACGTATTTTTAATTTTATTATAGCAAAATCAATATATTGTTTGAATCTTTAAACTTTATTTCGACTTAGGCAGATAATCTTTTACAGTCTTAAATGGATCGATAATTTTTTTAGAAAGAATGATGAAAAAATTCATCTACAAAATTGAAAAATCAAACAGACACCGGCTGTTTGTTACCGCGGCTGTTAAAAAGTTGACTGTAACAGCTGACTGTTTCCAATTTTTTCCTTCTTTTTTCCACGTATTTACAATTTTTTTTTATAAATCATCGTTTCCTAATGCAAATATGGCATCGACTGCAGTCCCAATTTGTTATTTTGGTGAATTTGAAATGAAGAAAAATAATCAATGAGTGTGAAAATGGACGAGTGAAAGATGTGGTTCTACTGCAATTCTAATAACATCAAATACATCGTATGCAGAAATGTACAATGAGTTACAAAACTCGCTCAAAGTCGATCCCTCTCAATACGACATGGAATTGGAATTTCTATTCGACAAGAAAATTCCACCTATAACAGTTATTTCTGAAACTGAAATGCAGATTTTAATTGAATTGACCCAGAGTATTCGATTCCTATTTATGTAACTTTGGTAACGAAGAATGTCCCCGATGGTGAACGCGATGATTTCAATGGAGGGGATCGTGATGTGAATGATTTTTGAGATACAGTGAAGATAGCTAATAAGGACAATGTGGTCATTACCGATACAGTTGTTCATCAACGTGATCTCATTGTTATGCACAGATTTCCTCGACAATTGAAGACAACAAGAATGAAAATGAATTCACAAATGAGGATTTGAATACTCTATCCCTTCGGAGACGTGAGTCGAGTGATAGCTCACAGGCTGGACCGAGTACACGGTCAACTATTTGTTCGCGTTTAGTTCCTGATGACAAAGATTTATATGTCGAGCAACTATTCGAAATAAAGAAAGATTTGCAGAAAACTGTGCACCGGATTGCTTTGAAATACAACTTCGAATTTAAAGTGAAGAAATCAAACAATTCGTCGTACACAATTATCAGTATTGACGACAGTTGTCATTGGCGTTTGCGAGCGACGGAGATGGACACAAACGAGTTCTTTGTAATTCGTAAGTATGCACGAGAATATACTTACGAAGTGGGTATTTGTCGAAATGATCACAGGCAAACTCGAGCATGGTTCATTAGTCGAGAAATAATGCACAAGTTTCAAAACCCATGAACGATCTACAGATCTTCGGATATCATTAATGATATTCGTCGAGAGTACGGGGTAGTGATGAGATATAGAAGGCTTGGGAGGCCAAAGAATGCACATTGAAAGACTTAATGGGTTCAGTTGAAAGATTTAATGAGTTCGATCGATGAGAGCTATGTTAAATTGGCCAGGTATTTTATTATTTAATTTCTTATTTAATATTTATTTTAATTGTTAATTATTTATTTCGATTTTGTTTGTTAATTTAATATTTAATTACTTATTCTGATTATTATTTATTTAAATTTGCTAGGTATTGCTATAATATGGGAAAAATTAATTGTAGACCGACTTTTTTTATTGAAAAGAATAACAATAATTGCTTTAAGTATTTCTTCACGACTCTTGGACAATGCGTTCGAGGATTTAGAAAATGCGATGCGACCCCTAATTCGAGTTGACGGTACAACCCTTAAGGCTAGATAGATGACAGGTTGATTATTGCAACATATCAAGATGTCAACATCCAAATCTACCATCTTACATTTGGTATAGTCAACGGAGAGAATGATGCGATGCATTGGTTTTTCACAAAGTTGAAGGAAGTAATTCGGGACATCGTGAACCTTGCATTCGTAACCGACCGAGGATAGTCACTAATAAATGGTATCGTCGAAGTCTTCTCTGAGGCACATCATGGTTATTGTATGTACCATATACAGGGAAACCTAAAGACTAAGTATCGAGGTAGTATTATCGTTGCGTTGTTTAGAAGAGCTGCAAAGGTTTACAATTTTGAAGGGTTTGAGAAGTTCATGATCGAAATAGACAATAAATTGCATGCTGCATGGGAGTATCTAATAGAGATGGGGATCAAACATTGGGCATGATCACATTTTCGAGGACGTCGATACAACATGATGACGTTGAACAATGCGGAGTCGCCCAATGCATTATTCAAGAAGGATCAAGAGTTACCAATTATCTCAATGATTGAGAACATTTATGACAAGTTATAACAGTAGTTACATGATCAGCGTGAGGAATCACAGAGTTGCACAAATGTGCTAACCCTAGCTCATGAAGATAAACTCTTCAAAACTTTAGATGTGGCGAGAAAGGTATGCGTAGAACCATTGAATCAATTTCGCTTTTCCGTGAGAGTTTTCCATGTGCACATGCAATGACATTGGCTATGCATAGAGGATTCCTACCACACACATTGTGTAGTGTTTATTATACGAATAATTATTGGAGAGTATCGTATGTTGAAACAATATTCCCTATACCAAATAAAGTCGAGTGGAAAATTCCTGACTACATTCCGTCATTGAATAATTTGTTGCTACCTGAAGTCGGATCACGTACTCCTAGACGTAGATCTCGTAAGTACGGCGCAACAGGGCATACATGATAATTTTGTACAAGTCAAATTTCGCTGCATAACGATGTAATAGATGTGTAATAAAATTTATTTATTTAATATTTATTTTTAGTTGGTTATAAATATTAATTGTGTATTTAATATTCATTTTTTATATAACTAATTATTTTTAATTAATTTAATTAATTATTATTTACTTAAATAAATAATTAACATAAATAATTAACATCATAGATAAAGTGTTTAAATAAAGAAAATAATACACAATTATATTCATTCACAATGTACAAATCAATATTTACAGTGTTTACAAACATTTCATAGTTACAAAAAATCAATATTTACAGTGTTTACAATTATTTCGTAATTTCAAAAAATCAATAGTTACAGTATTTACGAATCACAATTAAAGTCATATAAATCGCACGCTAACTTATTTTTCCAAATTTGTATTCATGATTAGTGGATTCCATTAACCTTATGTCATATACTAAAAAATTCAATATACTTTATTACAAATATGCCGCAATCGCCATTGTAATTGAACAATAATGAGTTAGATCAGTACCGTGCAGCTAAAAAAATTAAATATTAAATTTTAAAAAATTTACAACCACTTACGGTATTGTCTGTCTCGTTGTTGTTGTATCTCGCACGATGGCTAGTCTGTTATGTACAATCAACCCCCCGTCTAGCCATCATAGGGACAAAAACAACGATGGATTCCGAATTTTTCTCGAGCTGACCCTGTGTTAGACATGAATGATCGGGGTCGTACACATATATAGTAGACTCAGCGAACATAATCTCCAAAACTATGCAGTGATGATTCACAATCATTGGTATGTACATATGCATACAACCCTCCTATGGCTTCCCTCGACATGCAGTTGCATCCCTATGGTTCACTCAAGGATGTAGTCGGGACTGCGTACTCCTTAGTGGCACGTTGGATCAACTAGCATTCAATGTCAATGGTTCGTCTCAACTACAATTTCAGTATGACTCAGCCAAGACTGTGAAATGATCTCGGATATCTTTGAATCCGATCATGTAATAAGTCCATGGCCAAGTCGATGTGCTGTATTAAGAAATACTATTAAAAATGGAGTTATTTTCTTGCATAAACAAAAAATTGTATACACAAAAAATAACAATATGATTACTTCACTTACATCGTCGGCGAGCTAAACTCCTGAAATGATGATGTCGTGGAACCACTTATAAGCATCGAAGATCATCGTTTGATCGATTATGCGGCTGGTCCTAAAAAAATAAACAAAAAAATGTTAAAGAAGCATATTTGAGTAACGTAGCGTACTTTACTAATATCATGAATACTTACTCGAGCAAAATTCTTCTCTACTCCATAATGAACACTTTCCATTTGGCATGGTCTACCTCCTGAAATAGGTTGGGAAACGTTCCATCGACGAACTTCTTCCTCTTCGTCTTGACCATGAAGGGAGAAACGACATACTGCAACAGCAATCTCGACCTCTTGCCGATCACCTGCTCTGTCATGTCAACAACACGCTTCTTACCCTCAGTCACGACGAGCCTCTTCTCCTGCTTTCTTCCCTCCTCTGCCCCGGGGATCATCACCTCATCGGGGTTTACCACCCCCTCCGTCCTCTTCTTCTCCGTCACCTCTCCCGTCCCAATCGGGGCCATCGTTCCGTCCTCTCCTTCGTGATTGCCTCTCCCATCTTCATCGGGGCCACCGCTTCCTTCTTCTCCTCTACCGTCATCTCTCCTGTCCTCATCGAGGCATCCACTTTCGCTCCACAGAGAACAAAAATGATTATAATGTATCTATCCAAAACTGTGAGTGACCTCTCTCTCCACCACCCTCTCTGCCAATCCATCGCCTACCCGCAATATCACATCAGAGCGCTGCAACATCATCTTGGAGGTCTACGACGTGGCCACGTGTACGGTATCCTCAAAACATCTCCTGCCCCATGGGTAATTGTTGAACTATCGATGTCGTCGATAATCTTCAGGTGAAAAAGGTCGATCGCGGTCTTCTTGTGGTGACACCGCACTACGGTCTCAAGGATGTATATCAGACCTAACTTTAGTTTGTCTAACATCTGGTCACACCCTCTAATCGCTTTGATCAATTGCAGTAGAAATTCCGTCTCCTATCCCTGGAAGTAAGTGTCGTACAGCCTATTACCTCTTTGAGTACTGTCACAAGCTATTTCATCACCTGTAATCTTCAATCCAGTGATCAGGGCAAACTCGAGTATAGAGAAAATGGCGATCTTACCCCCGAGGTCGAAGTGGAGGGCATCGCCATCGATTGGACTCAACAACAGACATAGTATTGCGTTGATGATCTGCCCCGAGTATTGCACCTCCATCAACTGATACAGAGGACTAGAGGAAGGACTGGCGTAAGATATCCACGTGCTGATTATCCAACAACTCTAGTACTGTAGTAAACTGTCAAATCTACTGTTCCATGTAGCTTTCCCCAGCATCTGCCTCAACTCAGTGTCTAGATGATAATCCATCAGCAAAAATTCGAATGTTAAAACATTGTACAATAGAGAATGAAATAAAACATAGTAACGGAAGATTAAACGATCCAAATTATAACATGTAGATTCATCTAACACCAACGCTAATAAATGGTTTAGAAAAATGACAAAAATTAAAAATTAAAGAAAAAACAAAAGAAACACATACAAATTAACAAATATAAATTAAATTAAACAAAATAATTTCAAGAAAATAAAAAAAATAAAAATAAAGCAAAACATATTAAAATGCATTTTAAATTGGAAATAAGTAAATTATGTAATAAGAATAAAACAATTAATAATTTTTTTTACCCTATTACAAAATAATAATAATAATATTTAAAATTATAATTAAACAAAAGAATTTTATATATAAATAATATAAATATTATTCAATTAAAATTGAAAAATTAAATATTTGTTTAAAATTTTTTTAATTCCAATGAATTTTATGCATAAAAAATGAAAAAAAAAAGAAATAAATTAAAAAAATTGTTTTATTTTTTAATTTTCAATTTTTAAAATTTAAAATTTCTTAATTAATAAAATGAAAAAGAAAAAAATTCGGCATAGAAATAGTTGGCCCAACCGACTGTTAGGTAGTCTAGGGCCGATTGTTAACAGTCGGCCCAACGACTGTTAAACAGTCGACTGTTTAGAGGCCGTAATAGCCGTCTTCTTCAATTCGCTGAAAATGACCTCGAAAATCGCCATTTTCAACGTTGAGCTCTCAAATGTGACCATAAACCCTAAATCGTCTTCCATAATCTAATCCAGTCAAGCATCTCTACCTATAAATATTCATTTTCGAATACAAATTCAAATTCACATCTCATGAACAAATCCATTTAATAATCATTATAAAAGCTAACCTAAATGTAGACTGCCAGTGACTAGGTTGTTGTGTGGTGTCAGCGTCAGTATTTGTGCTTTCGACTATGAGAGAGCGATGGTGAGAGACCGTCAAGCAACTATGAGAAATCCTTTTCTTGTGTTTGGGGATATTTTCGAGTTTTTGTTTCCAAACTTTAATTATTTTTTTCTTTTTTAATTGTGTTAGTTGGTCAAAGGCCAATGAGAAAAAATGGCTTGGTCTATCGGACATTTGCCCTTATTTCATCGCTTAGAAGTGGTTTACTTATTTAAATAAACAAGTATTTAAAAAGATTATTTAAATAGCCAAACTTTAAGGGGGGTAAATCTTAAAGGGCTTTGCCCACGTGTGAGGGGTGTGGACATTCTATGTACAAAAATTATGTACAAGTATACATTTTGAAACTTAAAAGTATTCAAACACACTTTTAATTAAGGTTTTCAATTTTTATTAAGAGTTTCAATCTTTCATTAATTAGCAATCCAAGAGATAGTAATAAAAGTTACAAAGGAAAAGGCTAATTATAAATAGATTTGGAGACGAAAAAATTTGATTAAAAGTAATTCAACTTTTATCTTTGCCTATATTATTTGCACTTCAATTGTGTTATAGGGTAATTCGAATCTTGAGTTATTGGGTTTTATATGGATTTCTAAAGAATGCATGCTAGGTGTTTGATAAATTGCCACATTGATAATTTTTGGGTATTTTGGTATATGTTGCATTAAATTCATTTGATTGATGAATGTGTACGAGATTGGTGATTGATTTTTGAATGGGGAACCATGTGACATTGTAAATTTTTGGCTAGTATATGAAGGTTTCATAATGCCCACAACATGTTCGATAAAATGCCCATTTTGGTAATCTAATACAATTATGAACATCTAGCATGGCATATGACTATTAGATGAATGGAATAACTCGTTGTGATGTATTACCAACCAATGTGACACACACATGCACACAAAATAGCTAAGTCATTGCATGCCCACAGCACCCTCGGTCCCTTATTTTACACTACCATTTGACACACCAAACGAACTCCGATTGAGCTGAAATTTGGGTATGTGCTAGACCTCATTGCATACTTTCATATGCCCGGAGGTTGCCCGGGACAATCTTGATAATTCTCGATGATGCCCGGGGCCAAAGGTGTACACTCAATCATGGCTCCAACCCTTTCACTATGAGCATATTCACCCAAATTTTCTTATGTTTTCATATGGACTATACATTCATACTACTCTACTCATCATACATTATTCATTACACACTGTGGTAGTATACATGCATATTGAAACGAGTTTGGGGGATTTGTGAATTACGTGCTTTTCATTTCATGCGATTTCTCGCTATACAACAAGCCGTTTAATGATAGCTATTTTCCAACTTTGCAGGATGCCACCAAAACGAACTTCAAAAGAAAAAGAGAATGTTGGCTCATCATCCGGCACAGCACGCACTCGAGTGCTTGAAGGAGGGATACAAAGATTCTTGACTTCCGAGGCAGCAGCCCGTTATGAAAACATAGTGAGTCGATGGACAGTGACACCAGAGCAGGCTGTTAAATTGGAAGACTTTCCTAATTTCTAGCTGACCACTTTGGTGCATAACTGTGGATGGGATAAAATAGTGTAGCAGCCACATCGGAGTTATGAATTGTTAGTGGGGAAATTTTACGCCAACTTCAATACAGAAATTGACACACCAAGGTCCGACCACGTGCATCAGACTTGGGTCAAGGGAAAATGGATCACATTCTCACCCGAGGTTATTCAAGACTACTACCAGCTCACGTGGGAAAACATAACCCCTATACCAGGTGACTTCAATTGGCATGAAGTGGCGGAGATCTTATTGGGGCGACAAAATGCATGGCCACTCCCCACCACCGAGTGGCACCAGATTGAGCTGACATCATCTATAGCCATCCTGTGGCTGTTTATGTGCCACAACATTGAGTCGACCTCTCACAGGACCACATTCACAGATCCCACAGCTGGATTCCTTTATCACTTGGTGCGAGGTAATAAGGTTGATCTTGCCACTCTTTGCTATAATCAGATCCATCATGTGGGTACCTTGGGAGATAGGCACAGCTCAATGATCTTTCCAAGCCTCATCTCCGAAATTTGCATAGCTGCTGGTATAAACATTGTATCCGGGGAAGTGGCTGCCAAACCCAGCCCCACCATAAAGCGCGGTACCTTGGAGGCTCAAGATAGAGTCAGGATAAAGCATTGGGAAAAGCAGGAAATTGAAAGGCGCAGACAGCAGGAAGAGCAAGGTCATGAGCACGCAGAGCAAGAGATGCCTCAAGCTCCACCACCACAGGCTGAGTTAAATGCACAGCTGTGGCGCTAGATTTTCCCCACCACCACGGGGACCAGCCGAGACGTACAGAGTCTCCAGCAGGCTATGGGGACTTTGACGATTGAGATGCATACAGCCCACCGTGACATCCGCATTTCCACTGATATGTCACGTGCTGCTCACCAGGATGCCCAGGCAGCTAGGAGGGAGATGGACACTATGAACGGTCGACTCAGTGTGTATATGGGCAGGGTGGATGGCATCCAGATGAGGGTAAATGAAACTTGGGAGCGTTTGGGCCGTTTGGAGACACGTGTTGAGGGAATCCATGATGAAATGACACAGCAGTCAGCACTGATGAGAGAGATCTTGGGGCGCCTACCTCCACCTCCAGCTGATGATACTATAGGATCTAGCTTCCCATCGCAGCCCCCGTATTGATCAGGGGAGTATCGTTTGCCTCATTTGTACTCATTTTCCTTAAATTCTGCCATCTAAACTTAATTTTCGCATTGAGGACAATGTCTTGTATAAGTTTGGGGGATGGTGGCATAATTTGATAAAGACATTCGGCATGTAACTAATTGTATTTCCACAATCCAGATTTATTTTGACTAATTGTTGCATGAGGCATGCTTGTGAGTGAATATTGATTATGCTTATGTATGCTTGTGTGAGCTTAATCGCCTTGCCGGCTATGATGTTACTATTGGATTTGTATATTTCAAAACTTGGAGTTGGTGTTAATTAGGCTAACTAATACTTGTTGATGCAATACTTGACATTCTTTATGCACGTCATTCATGCTTTACATGTTAGGTAAGTGATTTGGGTTTTGAGCATAAAGTAGAAAAATAATTATAACCCTCTATTGAATTAACCCGTAAACTACCTTAAGACAGTTTGGTGATAGTTGAGCTATTATAGGAGAACATTGAGATGAGTGAGGCTCCATGCATGAATTATTGTGTGGATTGCCTAGACCAGTGGGATGAAGAGTAAGTGAAAATCTTAAATTGAGGGTTGATTTTGGATACCAGATGTCTAGAAAAATAAGAGCATAAACTTAATTTGTGAGAATAAGACACTTCTTTTTCAGCCTTTATGACTCGAGCAAGTAAGCCTGTAAGAATATTTCAAAATCTGGTGCCCTAAGGTCAACTGATCTGGGAGTCACCGGCCTAAAGCTCGATACATGGGTCATATAGAAAGCAAGAAGTAAAGAAGTTAATAAAAAGTCATCTGATCGAGCCTTTATAACTCGGGTGAATAAGCCTGCAAGGGTTTAAAACCTGGTGCCCTAAAACCAACTGGTTTGGAAGCCACCGGCCTAAAGCTCGTTACATGGGTTATATAGAAAGCAAATGAGAAGATGATAAAAAAATAAAAAAAAAATCAGAAAATCAGAGAAAAGTGAGAAAAACAAAAAGAGACAATAATAAGAAGAAAAGTTATTGGACAATTGGTGGAAGAAACTATACCTTTGAGGCGAGGCAAGTAACCTAGTTTAATCTTGAGTGTCGAAACAATCAAAACTAGGAGAACCTTCATTTGTTGACATGTGAACTTGTGATAGTGAAATTAATCCAAACTACGAGAGGGTGAGAACTATAGCTAGGTAAACTCATAATTTTTAAACACAACCCCGGGATAATTGAGTAAAAAGAATAAGTTTGGGGAGTTGTGTATCTCTCGAGCGAGTAAGGAGATATTTGACCACTTGGATGTCAGGATACAAACTCATCATGAACTTGATATGTTAGCATGAATCCACACACACACGTCAAGTATGCACTTAACAGGTAAAGGTTGATGTCATTTTGCACTGATAAATTTTCATAAAATCAATTACTTAGTCCAATCCTAAGCCAAGACAAGGTATTAAGTCATGTTTGTTCAGAATTATATCACTATCTTGTTTGAGGACAAACAATAGTCCAAGTTTAGGGGGTTTGATAAGTGTGTTTTGCCACACTTATTTACATCACAAACATGACTTAAATACAAGTAAAATGATTGAATTGTTACTTAACTTTATCAAATTCATACAATGTAGGTAATTCTATGGAAATAGTGGAATTCAGGAGAAAAGAGCCGAAAAAGGACCAAATTGGAGCAAAATGAAAATTCAGGGACCAAATTGCAATTATCTGAAAGTTGACCCGATGAACACATCAAGCAATTGATCAAGCCAAGCACCAATTGGAAGTTATAATAGAACATTGGAGCAACTAGGAACAAAAGAGGAGGTCAAGGAGTGAATGAATGAAATTTGAGGATCAAAACGACTCAAATTAGAAGTTCGCTCTACTATGCGGTCGCATAGTATAAAACCTATGCAGTCGCGAGTGACCCTCCAGGGATTAAAAATGCCATTTCTCTTATTTTTCCTCGATTTTTGCAGTTTCCTTATATGATTGCAACTCCTTTGATAACCTAATTTGGACGGGTTTAAATAGCAAATAAACATCCAGAAGCCACACGAACGAATTGGGAGGCAAAAACATTCATCTTGGAGAGAATTTGAAGGCAAGAACGAGAATTGATGCGAAGATTTACAAGATTTCTTCAAGTTTTGATAACCCGGTGATGTATTTTATTCAAAACTTGTTAGATTTAGTTATTTTTATCATGATAGGCTAGATTTCTGCAATTAGGTGATCGATGAACCATGTAATTATTATTAAACTTGTTATTTCATGATTTTGAATTCATAGTTCGATGGGATATTTGAATGGATTATATTGCTTTATTTATTTCCACAATTAATGTGCACTGAATTTGTGTGAATTTGGTGGTTTAATTCTGAATTTGAGAAAATTGAATTAAACTCGACATATATAATTCATCATAGGGTTTGATAGGGGATAGAAATATACCCCTATGCCCTATGTAAATCTTTAATTGCTCAAAAAAAGATTACATACGTTCTTGTATAATTGCATCCGTCATAGAGATATAGGCTGGTGATTTATGAGAATAGGTTCAATACATCTCGAGAGAGAGTATTGAATAGATTTAGGAGCATTGATTTGTCAAATTCTTATTGAATTATCAAAATTGTGAAATTAGGGTTTAATTAGTAATTATTTGAGGATTCGTGATCCTAGTGCATTCGGTTTACATAGATTTTCATAAATTGACAATACATTTCATTTATTTTCATAACATTTCGTAATTGAGTCATTCGTTAAATGAATTTAAGTAATTAGGGTTTGATTTGAAATTAGAGTTTTTCAATTTGGGGATTTCCCCCAAATTAGGGTTTGATTTGAAATTAGGGTTTTTCAATTTGGGGATTTTCCCCAAAATTAGGGCTTTTAATTCTAAAATTCATCTTGAATCAATTAGTTTCGGTTAAGGCTAAAATAAATAAAATTGAACTACTCTTTCTCTGTGGGACGATACTCGGACTCCTAAAGTCTACTTTATTACTTGTCACGACCCGTACACTTACGATAATTTAAATCGAAAGAAATATTTCGCGAACAGCTCCCGTGAACGCTTCAACTGTTCCCACCATGCAGATGCTCTACCTTTGAGTTTGATGGTGACCAGTTTCACTTTGACACGATCTGGAACCTCTTTATATTCAAAAATTCGCTCAACTTCATTCAGCCAATCAATAAATCCTTCAGCCTGAAACGTACCAGAAAACTCGGGGAGATCCACTCTGAACCCGAGATCCACATGAAGATTCTCCTGTCCACGATGCTCCCAAACTCGAGCACGATGGTGATACGGGTTTTCGAAATTGGTATCAGAATCATGGCCCTCCACATCATGATTACCGAATTCCTGCTCCGCCAAACGTTGGGTTAACTCCGCAACTTGTCTCTGCAAATCTTCAATCGTCATATCCTGAATATTACGATCACGATGCGGGACTTCCTCAATCGGAACCTGCCCGCGACGACCACGACCACGTCTACCAACCATTATAACTGATGGAATTTATCTCCCAAGAAGATGCTGACGCTCTGATACCAGCTGACACCAGGTCGGATAGTGATTATCCTATTGGCTTGTTGTAACAGATGATTCGCAAGAAATGAACGACAGAAAATGCCCCAAAACCAGAGAAAATACTCTGAAATCAACTCAATATTATGAATAATGCAGAATGACCAAAATTAACCCACAAGCCGTGTTAAATAGATGCGAAATACGAAATTATGGGAAAATTACCAAAAATGGCAAAATCTCGAAATTATACCAGAATAAAATATTAAGTAAAAGAAGTAGGTTGCCAAAATTTGGCTCATTTTGAGGTTTCTAACATATGGAAAAAGGGAAACGAAATATTACCATAAATAGCAAAAAACAACTTAAAATTGAATTTTGGAAAGGAAAACAGCGGATTTTGGACTCGAAATTGACGGCCACCGAGCATCACCATGCTCGTTGGCCACGACGTGCGCGCCGAAGAGAGCTTTCCGAATTGGGGTCATAATAGCGATTCCGATAACTATAGCCAAAGTTATGGCCAAATTACCAAAAACGCGTCAAATTCCCCCAATTAAAGAAATAATTGCGATTCACTTTCCATTTTTGCGCCGATCCGCCATCTCATGGTATCTCAGCGCCATCATCGTGCTCTGACAAATTAGCATCACTCGACTTGGATCCTCCTGAATCAGATTACCACTAAAATAAGTTGGAGACAATTTTCATATCCCGCTTCTCTTTGAAGGTATGCATGGATACTTGGGATCTCCAAAGATGGGGGCTTGCCGTAGTTCAAGATATTCTAGTCCAAAAAAGCCTCAAACCAAGGACAACAAACAGGCTTGACTTTTAGAACTTACTAAACATCATACCGATCGTCTGGTTAGCAGAACACTTTTTTTTATCAGGTAAATAAATTTCTATTGATCAAAATTGGATACAATTATTCTGGGCTTACAAAGTAAAACATTACAAAGATCCAATGATCTAGTGATCCAAACCAAATGACGGAATATAATTCAAAATATTACAAACTTGGCTAATAATGAACCTTTGACTGGAATTCAAACATCGACTGCAAAATGGACAGGCTACAATGAAACATCATTTGCTGTTGCCATAATTCAAATATCTAGACAAGTAGGCTGCTTGAAAATTATGCTGCAGGCAAATCTTTAATGGTAGACAATTGCAACCATCGACTCGAACAAACAAAGCAGCTGGAGCTCTCAGTTAGTCACAATGTAGAGGTTAGAGAGAGAAGCTCTCAGAGTTTGCCTTTTGCATTTGTCTCATAAACTCGATTTATTTTACCTTTACTAGGTAATATAAATATAGCATTGCAGATTTTGTTAAAATCTGTCCAGATTCATGTGTTAGCTTCGAAGAACTCCAATTTTCTTAAAGAATTGTAGACCAGTCCGTTCAAAACTAGAAGCAGATTCAAGCTCTGTTGCCCAGCTGCTTGTTTCTCCAAGCAAGCACCTCACCAGCAGCCAACTTGTTTTAATGCTCGTGGCAGCAATATTGTAGCACCGTTGACTGTTTTTAAGCAGTATTTTATTGCCCAAATTGGCAAAAAATTCAGAAATTAGTGATATCGTGCTTGGAGTCTCAATTTTGGCCAGAATGATTTTCAAGTTGCCTTCATCACATTTGAAGGCTTGATATTAGCACCAAGTTATTTTACATGGATTATGCAGTTTTTCTACAGAGTTTTACCTAGATTCTTGGAGCTTTTCTTTCTTTAAATATTTCTTGAAGTATTGAAGACCGTCCATAGGACTGGGTATATTGTTAGTGAAGTTTCAGAGCTGCCTGCTTTTCTAAGCTTCAGCAGCACTTCCGGCCAGCATATTGTTGGTATTGTTTTACAATATTCAAGATGTTTTGTCATCCAGTTTGGTTGGATGTTTTGAAGTCTATTGCATTTCTTGGAGGTTCGATCAGTCTAAAGAAATACCCAAGTTTGTTGGAAGATTTATTCTACTTATTTCAGATTGTACCTTGGCCCAAGTATAATTCGAAACCTGTTTTTCATTTTCAAATCTTGCCAACAGCTTTATGCTTCAATCCTTAGATTTCGACCAGCCCAAGGAAACTCCCAGATTTGTTATGCAGGTTGTTAGAAGGTTTATTCTCTTGTTTCGGATTGTACCTTGTCCCCGGTCTAATTTCAAAACCTGTCTTTCATCTTCAAATCTTTCCAAAAGTTGTGCGTTTCAATCTTTTAAGTTTCCTTGAGTTAGTCTTTGAAACCGTCCAAATGAGGTTTTAAAGTCCTCTTGAAGATTTAAGGTGTGAACTCTCGGAGATTCAAGTTCTAGCTCACGGATTCGTATTCATTCTTGGGAACAATTCTCTCATATTGATTCCCAAATTGAAAAAATGTTTCTGGCTGATCAAATTTCAAATATTTCCCAGACTAACCACCTGCAATATTTTTGCACTATTGACTATTTCTGTAGTTACATGTTTTCCTATTTTGGCATAAAATTCAATTTTTTTGGGAACTTTTTGACCAAAATTTAAGCTCCAGCCTGGTTAGGCAGTGATTCGGTCCCATGCGCAACCATATTTTCATTTTCTCTTCAAGCAGCTTGCTGTCCAGCTGCTTTGTTTGTTCAGGTCAATGGTTGCAATTATCTGCCATTAAAGATTTGCCTGCAGCATTGGTCATTACAGTTTATTAATTTTCAAGTAGCCTGCCTGTCCAGCTGTTTGAATTATGGCAACAGAAAATGACGTATCGTTGCAGCTGTCTATTTTGCAGTCAATGTTTGAATTCCAGGCAAAGCTTCATGGCATCATATGAGTTCGTCCAGCTGCATGCATTAATATCCAGCAGCCTGCTTGTTTGAAAGTCAATGACTACTTCCTTATCCTCTAAAGAGGGTTTTGATATATTAGCCAAGTTTGTAATATTTTGAATTATATTTCATCACTTGGTTTGGATCACAAGATCATTGGATCTTTGTAATGTATTATTTTGTATGCCCGGTATATATTTACCTGATTAAAAAAATAAAAGCAACTGGACAGGAAGCTGCTTGCTGATTAGATGAAAATATGGGTGTGCGTGGGACTGAATCACTACCTAACTAGGCTGGAGCTTAAATTTTGGTCAAAAAGGTCAAAAAATTTTGAATTTTATGCCAAAATAGGAAAACATGTTGCTGCAAAAACAGTCAACGGTGCAAAAATATTACAGGTGGTTTGTTTGGGAAATATTTGGTCAGCCAGAAACATTTTTTCTATTTGGGAATCAATATGGAAGAATTGTTCCCAAGAATGAATACGAATCTATGAGCTAGTACTTGAATCTTCATGAATTGTCACCTTGAATCTTCAAGAGGCCATTAAAATCTTACCTGGACGGTTTCAAAAGACCAAGAGTTAATCTAACTCAAGGAAACTTAAAAAGGTTGAAGCATACAACTGTTGGAAGGATTTGAAGATGAAAAACAGGTTTCGAAATTAGACCAAGGACAAGGTACAATCTGAAACAAAGAGAATAAAACTTCTAACAACCTGCAAAGCAAATCTGGGAGTTTCCTCGGGCTGGTCAAAATCTAAGGATTGAAGCATAAAGCTGTTGGCAAGATTTGAAAATGGAAAACAGGTTTGAATTTATACTTGGGTTAGGGTACTATCCGAAACAAGGAGAATAAATCTTCCAACAAACCTGGGCATTTCTTTGGACTGATTGAACCTCCAAGAAATGAAATAGACTTCAAAATATCCAACGAACTTGGATGTGAAAACATCTTGAACATTGTAAAACAATACCAACAATATGCTGACCAGAAGTGTTGCTGGAGCTTAAAAAAGCAGGCAGCTTGGAAACTTCACTAACAATATACCCAATCCTATGGACTGTCTTCAATACTTCAAAGAATCTTTAAAGATGGAAAAGCTTCAAGAACTTGGGTAAAACTCTTCAGAAAAACTGCATAATCCATGCAAAATAACTTGTTGCTGATATCAAGCCTTCAAATGGGACGAAGGCAACTGAAAAAACATTCTGGCCGAAATTGAGGCTCCAAGCCTGATAGCACCAATTTTATTTTATTTTTATTATTATTTTTTTTTTTGGCCAATTTGGGCAATAACATACTGCATAAAAACACTCAACATTGCTGCAATACTGCTGCTACTAGCATTAAAACAAGCAAGCTGTTGGTGAGGTGCCTGCTTGGAGTTTAATGAAGCAGGCAGTTGAACTTTAAAGAATCAAAACAAGTAGCTGGCCAAGTGCCGACAGGGCTTGAACCTACTGCTTGTTTTGAACGGGCTGGTCTATAACCCTTCAAGAAAATTGAAGTTCTTCAAAGCTAACACATGAATCTGGACAGTTTTAACAAAATCTGCAATACTATATTTTAAATTACCTAGTAAAGGTGAAATCAAACACGAGTCTATGAGCTCACATTCTCTCACTAGAGTTTGAGAGCTTCTCTCTCTAACCTCTACATTGTGTAACTGTCTGGTTAGCAAAACACTTTCTTCAAGGGATAATCGAGCATTTGAAAGACCAATAATGACAGAAAACTCATCATTACCTATGTTCTGTCTCCAGTTGTTTGCTTCAATTTAATGGATCACCAGTCGCAGATCAACACAGTTCTAGTTCTCATGAACACAACCCAAGGCTCGCCACGACTCTCATACGAAAAAAAATAAAATTGGTTACTTCACTTTTGATTTCCCAGGTATGCCGTATTTGTAAATGAAATTTGATCTATAAAATTTTACATTTATCGATGAAAAAAAATTTAAGATTCAATGCCAATGACAGGTTTGGCTGAAGCTGCGAAGGCTGTCAAGGTACAATGGTCATTGCGTTGCGTAAGGATATTAGACATAATTTACCACTCAAATTATCTGCCATTCACCTGCTTTATGGGGACGTTTGGCCCTCTTTGAAACCCTAATTCTCAATTTCTTTGCAGTAGAATTGCATCGATTTTCTAACATTCATAAGCCAAAAACATAGAGACCTGGAGAACTCCATATATAAAACCTAAAAACCTCAAATAAGCAAGATTGCATTTACTTTTAAAGAAAAAAAAAAAGGAAGGTAAAATCTTTAGATTTCATTTTAAAAAGTAAAAATTGAAGCAAACAAATTATAATTTCGTTAAGAACTCCAAATAACGGCAAATATCATACATGGAAAATCCCACTCCTCCTTAATACTTAACTATCACTATTAGCGGCACTTAGACCCGTAGACCAGTCATCATCTGAATTTTCCGGGCTTAGCGGTATTGAATTTGGGCAAGTCCTTCGATTATGCCCATAATGCTTGCATCTTGAACATGT
>NC_036238.1:23260271-23264845 GCF_002742605.1 Olea europaea var. sylvestris
TCATCTGAATTTTCCGGGCTTAGCGGTATTGAATTTGGGCAAGTCCTTCGATTATGCCCATAATGCTTGCATCTTGAACATGTGACCGAATTAGTTTCCTCTCCTTTGAAAACAGTCTTTCGACTTCTTGAAATATCAGAACGTCGTCTCCACAATGGTGGTAGAACAACTCTATTTTTGACCTCTTCTGGAACAACCCAACTGCACTCGCTTCCCAGAGGATGAATTGTCGCTGCATATGATGCAAAGAAGGCCTCCTTCGTGTAATAACTAGAGCAGTAGTTGTACGCACTTAGTTTGCACGTATTTATCACAGCCAAAGCATGTGGACATGGTATTTGATCAACTTGGAACTCCCTACAAGTACAAGTCTTTGATTGCAAATTTACGACAAATGACTGCATTTTTGGATCCACAACACGAAACACATTGCCATCCGTACGGTGTACCTGTTAAATAGAATTTGTCATGGATTTTAAGTATAAAAGTATCAGGTCATAACCAGTATTGCCAACTGCTTTAGTATAAAGGAAAATGTATCTTACTTCCATTGATAACGACAATGCGTTCTGCAGCTTCAACTGATCCTCTGCTGCAGTTGCAAGAGCTGTGAATGTGGATTTAGCTGCACTACGCCGTTCAAAAAACCATTTCTGCACCATTGACCTCAACCACTCGATCAAACATGTGATTGGCATATCCCTTGCTTGCACCTCAACTGGATTTATTGATTCAACTATATCAGTTGTCATTATTGAATACCGACGGCCGCTAAAAAAAGCTCGAGCCCATTTTTCATATCCGACTTCTTGAAGGTATCTACGGATAAACGGGTCCATAATATCAAGGTTGGCCATGTGAGATTCAAATTCCTCCACAAGATATGCTTTGGAAGCATTGTAAAAGGAAGTAGACTGATTTTTGTCTATATCTCCAAACTTTAGTTGCATATTGTTTAACAGATGATTCGTGCAAACACCATGATCAGCATTTGGATAAACTTTTTTAAGGGCTCTACTGATACTTGTATCCATGTTTGAAATTACAGTCAACTCTTCACGATCTCCAATCGCTTCCTTCAACTTGATAAAAAACCATTCCCAAGCAGCATCATTCTCCGACTCTCCAATCCCAAAAGCTAAAGGGAAAATTTGTTCATTGGCATCCTTAGCACAAGCAGTGAACAACGTCCCACCATATTTAAACTTCAAAAAGCTGCCCTCCACAACAATAACAGGTCGACAATGCTGCCAACCTTGAATGGAAGCAGCCAAGCACATGAAGAAGTACCTGCAGTCATTAACATGAAAGAAAATAAACTAATCATTATCAATATGATCAAATAATGAATATCAATATGACCAAATTTAATAATGTAGACATACTTGAACCGATTATTTTCTTCCGTCTCCAAGACAACGAGTGATCCAGGATTCTTTTTGTCCAACATGTATAGGTGCTTTGCCAATGAGCTATAAGCTTCCTCATATGAGCCTCGCAAACTTGTCAATGCATGTTCCCTTGCTCGCCAAGCTTTTCTGTAAGGTATTGTCACTCCATAAGTTCGACACATTTCCTGAATAATATCATGAGGTTTGAGATTTGAACTGGAAGGTAATTGGTATTTTCTCTTCAATAATTCCCCTACAACCCAACTAGTAGCTTGGCGATGATCACCTTGAACAATATTCTGTGAGCATGAGTGGATTTCATCATATCTTTTTATAACAAACATATCGCTTTGTTGAAGCTTCGTAGCACGTACTGTCCACTTGCAACTGGAGTCCATACAAACCACGTGCAGTAATTTTGTTGTAGATCTCTTTACCTTAAACTGAAAGTCCTTGCTGATTGCAAGCATGCTGAGATGTTTCTTTAATACCTTTTTATTTGAATAAATATTTTTCACTTTCAGCGCAATGGGTGAGAGCTCAGTGATCACATCTCTAACACCGTATTCAAACTCTTCATTTGTTCTATGCCCATCATCGGTATTTGAAGTTTCCATTTGACGTTCAGTGAATCTTTCTTCAGTGAAAACTTGCGCATTTGAATAACCATTCAGAACATTTAGCTCATCTTCAGTGCCCACATTGGGTCTCCTGTCATTCACTCCTACTGGTGAATCAGGGTTTAACTCATATGGCGGACACAGAATGTTTGCATCTGATACGTGGTTATTTTCTTCTAAATATGGTGGCAAAATCTCGTTCATCGGCTCATTCAAAATCTCAAGACAAATCGGGTAGCTATCAATTTGATGATCTTTCTTTTTCAAGTTCAAGTAGAAAAACACATCACGGTCATACAATATTTTGATGGGAGAGCTTCCAACTTCAGCTATATACTTCATTCGTATTGTTTGGGACAAAGGCCCCAAATCTAATGCACCAAATAATATCTCCAAAAGCCCAATATATGACGTTCCAAGAGGAACCAATACTTCCTTTGTTTCATTGTCAACATATCTATTATTCTCGTCCCACCTTCCGTTATAGTTTACAAAAATGCAAACCTCATCCATAACTGTGTTACAAATAAAATAAAATTTGTATCAGAATAAAACTGTTCAAGGTCATTATGATTATTACTATCACAAACTTTACATCTCATAATTTCACCAATATATTAGCAACCTGTTTTATAGGACAAAAAGTCGTGTCATAACAATTTTAGCACTAAAAAACATAAACTAACTAGTAAATGCAAAAACGAGTACATGATTTCATGAGGACTTTTTTTACGGAACCCTATATTATGACTACTCAGATTGCATGCCTTTTCTCCTGTCCAGTCATGAAACAACCTCCAATCACATATCAACTCAGTTTGAGTTCCCATAAACACAACTCAAGCAGTTTATAAGAAAACAAGCTGGATTTCGATGTAGCCATAATTCACGTCATTCAGCTAACATCTCTAACCATAAATGCACCTCCAATAAATTGTTCACAGCATAATGCTGAGCCCAGAGTATAAGGATAGACAAAGAGATGCGAGAACTTATCTATCACATCATTTTGTATTGAGTTCAGGTTTTAATTGACAAGTAACAAGCGGGGGAAAAAAAAAAAAACACAGTCAAGCTTGTGCATGAGAAATTGATATGCAACTGAATTTAGATATCTTGATGGTTCATAAACACGCATATAATAAGTTATTCAGGGCATCTCCAATGGTTTCACCATTTTTTGGTGCAAAGTTGCTCCAATGCAACACCAAACTTTGCACAATTTTGCAAAGTGAATAGTGTTGCACCATATTCATTACACCATTTTTTGCATCAAATGGTGCAATGTCCATTTTGCCCTTATTTTTCATTTTTCAAGATAATAATTAAGAGTATTTGTGTCATTTTCGTTCTATAATGATAATAATAATGATGATGATGATAATTAATTACACTATTAATTATATTATTAAAGTTTATTATTTTTAGTAATATAATCAATAATAATTAACGTAATTATTAATTTAACATAAAGTTTAATTCGTAAAGTTTACGTTTAAAGTTTAATTTAACGTAAAGTTTATTATTTTTGTAAATTTAATGTAATTATTTATCATAAATTAATAATATAATCAATTATTTTTGTCAATTTAACGTAATATATAAAACACGTTAATAATTTAGTAATAAATATATTTGTTAATTTAACGAAGTTATGATTTAGTAATTTATATAGTTATAAAATAAATAAATAAATAAATACATTGTCAAAAATCGAAAGAATGAATAAAATAATAAATCACTGTTCATTTGGTGTAAGTTTTAGTGTAATAGTTGGAGAAAAATTTTGGTTTGGTGTAAGATTTGGTGCAAAATTTGGTGTAAAATGGTACAAATTTTGGTGCAGCGTTAGAGATGGCATCAGAGTGTAATGCTTCCCAGAGTATAAGGGTCGACAAAGAAATGCAAGAACTTGTGTAATCCATCATTTTGCTGTATTTTGACTTCAGATTTTGCCTTACTAGTAACATTAAAAGAGGAAAAAATGAAAAAGAAAAAAGAGAGAGAACCCTCAAAACACACCATCAGGTTTGTGCATGAGAAATTGGTATGCAACTGAATTTAGTGATTGTTCAAAAAATTTTGGGCAACTGAATAGAGTTTTACTTCAGCAATAGTTGCAGCAGGAAAATTGGGGAAAGAAGGGAGATAGATGAGGAAGAGTGAGGCAAAAACAGAAGAGAAGTGGAAAGAATAACGTTTCACATAGAAAAAGACTAAACGTATTAGGAGCAGTACAATGGATGGTTAGTGTTTGCCTTGAATTCCATTAATGATGTAGTGTATTGAGTTGACAATGCATAATCTCTTAGTCCCTTGTTACTATTTTTCACTTTCAGTTCCCATCCTTACCAATAAAAATGTTCAAAGTATATAGCTCCCAAGTTAATCACTTATCCATTCTTATGTGATAATATATTTTTGTGATGAACAAGTAATTAAGTAAACAATATAGAAAGTAAGAAGAGGACAACTGCAACAGTCTTGTAAAAACTTATTATGAGCATGAAACTAGAGAAGTTTTTGGTAATATCATGATATCTGCGGACATTGTTGATGCTAA
>NC_036238.1:23267476-23279296 GCF_002742605.1 Olea europaea var. sylvestris
AAAGTTTTTAAAAAAATAAATAGCATGCCACTTTTTCTTGGCATCCCTAGAAAATGGTGATACATAATCTCTGACATAATATTGCATGACATTCTATTATTAGATTATTTAAAATATTGACAATTTTATCATCCAATCATATCTTGTCAACACCAATTATGTCAAGACATTTATTAACATCTTTTTGGTAAAGTGGTTTTACCCATCAAAAAAAAATATACTGAAAACGAAGCCTAAAAATGAAGCCTGCATATAATTTTATCAAAAATTTTAAAATTAAATAAACTAATATCGAGAAAAAAGGACCCATAATTGAGATACAAAGAGAAAAGGAGAATAAATTCTTACTCACATTAAGAAATTCGAAAACCTTTCCCATTGAAATTGAATCATTGGTTAGGATAAATTCTCTATTAAGGCTATGGGGGAGGTGAAGACACACAAAATGACGAACAAACATAGATAATCTTTCTTTTTAATAGAAGTGAAAACTCGCGATAATATTTTTATTGTTGAAATTTGAGATTAAGTAAAAGTTTTACTCAAAATTTTTAAAGTAAATTAAGTTATCAAAATATGTTCAAGCGCATGATAGTAAGGTGGGTTTTAGGAGGCGCTTTTAAGCACGCCGAAACATATAGTTTGTGTCAAAAGAAGCTGATAAGCTAAGCCAAACATGCTCACATTGTCACAACTTGAAGCCAAACATTTTCGTCTTTATCTTTTTGGTAGATGGACTCAAGTCATAAATATTGAAACTATTTTATTCTTCATTCAATAACTTATTTTCTAACATTAAATCGTCTTTGTCCAATTTTGTCACGACCTACCCGACTAGCTCTAACATGTTCCCTTCTTGATAGCAAAAATTGCGTTGCTAGTCTCTAACCCCGTTTGATATCACTTTTTCACCTCAAAATATCAATTTTTTGACCGTTATTTTACCATTCCAACCATCATTTTTTACTTCTTCACTTACAAGTGAGATCTACTTTTTCTCTGTAATGGTAAAAAAATTAATTCTCATAATCACTATCTAACAGGCCTACCTATCACCTAAAAAGTCATCATCAACCTTTTATTGTAGCTACAAAATCAATATTTATTAATTTTCACTGGCAAAAACTGTCCATATCTCCATTAAATCGTCACATGACATTCACATAAAATATCCTGCTTCAAAATATTGAAAATGAGTCCGAGTTCAGAAACATAGTTTCGTTCCTCCAAGGTAAAAAATTAAAGCAAACAATGAGCATATTTTTGAAGATATAACGTTACACTTGCAAATAGTAAACTTGTATATAAACTTTACTGGGCGCGCACACACAAATCCAAAAGTATTGACTGCAAGAATAAAAGAAATAGCTATAATGGAGTGTAAGTAGGAAAACAATTCCATTTAGCATCATTTTTCTGTTTATACAATAAATTGTGGTGAATAGCTAAGCACCATTATTGTTCTGCCATGGCTTGAGCACGCCCACAACGATTATTGCGACGATAATAAGGAGAATGACAATAGCAATGCACATCCATTTCCTCGAGTTTTTCTGTAACCTTTTTGCTTTCTGAAGTGCGGTATTCCCGGAATGCACATGGTCAACAGCAGACGAAACCTGAGAAAGTAGGGTAGTGGAGATCAGTCTGATTATATACAGAATTCCTTTGTATGCTTCATCATATCGGACAAGGCAGCATGGAGAGTTCGCGTTTTCTTTACCTGTGATTCAATATTGTTGAGCATGTCTCCTTGAGCATCCACCAATACTGCCATGTCCATGAATATCTGCACGGACGTTAATCCATTGATGAATTAAACAGCCTTTTAGAATTGTTTAAATTGATCTCAATGTGTTTTCGTAATACAGTTAATGCAAAACAAATGATGGCAGGCCAACAGTCACGTTGGGCTTAGACTCATCTCATCACTCTTAGGTGGTCTAGATTAGTGAAAGTCACAAGCAGATTTAAATTTTTGCCGGAAACAGCAAATCATCTCTCAAAATCCTAAAAAGGAACTACCGATGTAGGAAAAAGAAAAGGGGTGAAAAGAAGGGATCTGATATCGGTCCGTGCATGAAATCTTTCAGTCCAACCAAGATCACTAACCAGCTTCGACAGAAAAATTGCAAGTAGAAAAGAAAAATGGAATCTGACGAACTGAAATTCATCAGCATCTTCACGTCAGTTAAGCATAACTTCAAATTCAATATTTTACCGATTTTCACCTTTTAAACTCGTAGTTAACTAAAAACAGCTAGCTATGAATACATAATTCATTTCACAAAGCTAACTAGTTAGCATGTCAAAACTGCCTAGCAGCTGTTGCCTTGCTTATGAAAAGGTTTCAAACCACAGTAATGATGATATCGGGGGCAGAGGGAGGAGCGGGTCCAGAGGGAGCAATTGACCCCACTGCATTTCGGAATTTTTCCCTTTAAAAAAAGAAAAAAATGAAAAAAAAAAATCTCCTTTTGAGTTGAAACTTCATGCTATCAAAATCTTTCAAACAAGCTAGATTCTCATCCTTAGCATCAGAGACTACGATATCCGGCTTAAAACTACAGACCTTTGTTTTCCCACTTTTCTAATTGCTGTTACAGTATATTTTGTCTCATTGTAATCAGGTCTCCTGGTCATGATTCCTCCATTCCATAATTTTGTGCACTATCTGTTTGTATTTATATTCAAACGCTCAAAATGTAAGTATTTCGACCGGGGAAAATTACAGCACCGGTCCCTAACCTTTTTATTTTGTACAGACTTTACCCTAACCTTCATTTTGTATCAGTGAAAGTTCCTAGCCTTTCATAAATATGCACCCGAGATCCATGTGAACGAAAATCGTCCCAAACACCGTCAGTTGATCAGGAAAATTAAGGAATTAACATCTAATAAAACCATCGCGATAGCAGATAGTTCAAGAAATTTTCCCGATCAACCGATGACATTTAGGACGGTTTCTATCCAGATAGATCTCGAGTGTATATTTATGAAAGGTTAGGGACCTTCACTGACATAAAATGAAAGTTAGGGTAAAGTCTACAAAAAACAAAAATGTTAGAGACCGCTGCTGCAATTTTCCCTTTCGACTGAAGCTTGTTGTGCCAGGGGTGAAAGATGAGTGTAGAAAACCCCAATTATAGATTATAATGTTAACGATTATAACGTTAATGTTCAGGATGAAATTCCATTGAAAAGGGTACAATTGTGAAAATTATACAGTGCTTAATATTATATTATCACCGACTTGTTTGAAAAACATTTCTATAGTCAAGTCCAGTCCCCACTCAATCCCAATCCTAGCTCCGGCCATGGATGGTACTAGCAAGATGGAAAAGAAACAGTTTCCTTGGCCTAGAGCTAGCAGAATTTGAGTCAAAACATAATACAGCCTAATAGAGATAGGATGAATATGCAATAATATAAGCAAAAACACAAGGAGACCAAGAAGAGATTAAAAACCAACACGTGCACAGAAGAAAACAAAAATTAATAGGACTTGAATAATTTGATGTCAGCAAGCCCATGTAGGGACTCGAAGAAGACGAATGATCCATTCTTAATGGCCGGCAGCAATTTGGTTGAGAGGGATTCCATTCTTAATGGCCGGCAGCAATTTGGTTGAGAGGGATTTTAGTCTTATTATCATTGCCAACAAATAAACCATAATACCTGTTGCAAGTCAAGAAGCTTCTTCTCTAAATCTCTAACAGCATCATGACGCTCTTGAATTTCTGCAAGCGTGTCCATTATCTGCACGCAAAAACAACAAATAAAGCAAAGACGAAAGGGGATAGAGGAAAAAATAAAGGAAAAGGTAGAAAATAGAGCTAACCTGGCCTCGCCCTTGCTCTTGAATTGCTTTTTGGAAAATCTGTTCGCTATCCCCAGTCTCTATTAATTTATCAATTGTCTGTGGAAGTAGAATTGAATACTTGGTAAATCTTACACATTAAAAAAAATGGAAAGATAAACAAAACAAATTTTACCTCTTCATCGGCTCGATTTCCCGTCACTGATGATCCCATGAAACAAGAAACCATCACATTTTGTCAAGATATAAGAAAGTTATTGCAAAAGGTTGCAGAAATTTTTCATAACAAGAGGAGGGTAAAGACCTGTGAATACACGCCTCTCGACTACTTCACGATACTCTTGATGGATGCTTTCTCTTAAAGTCTGCAAAAGTATTCATTAACAGATATGAGAAACAGAAGAGAAGAAGTAAGAAAATGAAACCTTTTCATATTGTGTATCTGACCTACCTGAAATTCAGACATCTTGTCTTTGAACTTCTTCTTCATGGCACTGTAGTGGAGTCAAGTATAATTATTTAGAAGACTTTTATTTAAATCATCATTAGATATATCTACCAAAGATATGCACTCAATCAGGATTTAATCAATTAACATTTCTGAAAGCTTGAACTACAACGTTCAAGGAACTGAGGATAATCTGGACTCTATGACAATGAGCTTCACTAAGCCAGATAATCATATGAATCCTGAAAGTTATTCAAATAAATTCTGTTCATTGCCAGGATTATTTGATTAAACATAATGGGCCTTAGCAGTGTAATTAAACAGTTTACACAAATATTCCTGATATTGATCTTCGATCAAAAAGCTGTGAAAGCAACAAAAATGATGATGAGGATGGACATAAAGGCAGTATATCCAGTTAATAAATAACTAATCCATGAGCCTTTCTTCAATTTACATATTATCGGATTTAACCTCCACTAAAGAAAAATTGAATGAGAACTTAAAACTATGTGCTAGGAGAAAGGTAAATGAACTGTAAACATGTACGTGTAGGGTTGGAGTCGAATTTTATTGATGGCTTAATTCTACAGAGCTTTTTGACAATTCCCACAAGCCTAAAAACCATGCTTAAATTTTGAATGGAACTAATTGCTGATATTTGGTCAATTTGAAAATGGAAGAATGATCGAATTGCAAGGACCATTTTCTTGAGGCTCTATGCTTGTAAGAAGGGCTGTTTCATTGATGTCATCATGGGCTAAAATTCAAGTATGTGCAAAGAGAACGTAGAGAATAGTTTCTTAGTCTTTAATTTATTTAATCAATGTCTATGAGGTCCCCTTGTCCTCTAGTTTTGTTATTGTTTTTTTCCTTGATAAAAGTTTTGGCTTATTAGTTATCAAAAGATATTGTCCACGTGCCTACCAATCATGTGGGGAGTAGGGCTATTAATGGTTTGAATTTTGATTCGAAACCAATCCGAATTCGATGAAATTATTGGGAGATGAATTTAGGATCTCAATCCGATAACTCAATCAAAATCCGAATCCGATAACTAAATGAAGCAAATATGGATATAGGTCAATTCAATCCGATAATAACCCAATCCGAATTGTTAAAATAATATAACATATTTTACATATTATCACATAATTTTTTTCATTTTGAAGCTTGTATTATATTTTACACATAATTTTCAACTAATAAATAGTATTAGATAATAGTATAATATTGCTAATTGAAATATTTAAATAGTTTTTATTTATTTTTAATTAAAATAAGATAAAAAATAATTTATTTCATAAATTAACAACCAAAGGAGCCAACAATTAAAGTTTGTTTCAGTATTCCCAACTTCTCACTTTTCATATCGAATACTCACTAAAATATCATAAAATTTGCAACCTATAAATTGGTAGGCCAAAAGGGCCTTTTAATTCTAGGGCTTAAAAGTTGACTTGTATTAAATTTTTATCTTTCTAATTTTTTCAATTTCGGATTGAATATCTGATAACATAGCAAATCGAATATGAATTTAACAATCAAATATCCGTTGCATTATCGAATAGGATCGGATCGAATAATTATTCTTACTGATCCGATCTGATCAGATTTTGGTAGATCTGATCCATATCCGATCTCTTTACAGCCACAATGGGGGGTAACTCTGCTCCCGCTTTTGATGCAGATAAATCAAATTCACAAAATTTCAAGCCCATTAAAAGCTATTGCATTTTAATGTCTTCCATGTAACACAAACATTTATAGAGTAACATAATCAGGCATGAGAATTGGAGTCTAAATTACACTGTAGTTGCTGTTCTTGATCTGTCAACGCCCGATCCTTTTCCACATCCAGGCTTTTGTCTATTGGCTAAATTCTGTAAAGACAAGGAAAAAATAAAAGATGTCACTACTAAACATGTCTTGACAAATGAAAGTTAATAATGTGATCTATATTTTCCTCACCTCTCTGTCAAGTTCCTCAATTTTTGATTTAATTAGGCGGGCAATTTTTCCAACTTCATCAACATCCTTCTCCATTCGTTTCTTGATTGCTGCAGATTTACATTGATTATAAACAAGTTTTAACCAGTGAGAAGTCAATTTAAAGAAAATGGCAAGAAAACAGATATATGTATTCTCACCATATCCAAGTATAATGACACAAAGTCCTCCACTAGAAAACAATATGCAATTCATTATCACCATGAATATGAGCATTAGAATTTAAAATAAGGGAAGTGACAGTAACAAACCAAATCAGAAATTAAAAAGAGAATATAAATAAATGAAGTAGAATCCAAAAGTTACCGACAAAATACCACTATTTCTTTATGTGACTTAACGTTGGTATTTAGTTTTAGAGGCTGTTTGGTTTGATTAAAATCTGATTTCAATCCAAGTCAAAATCAAACAATCAATATTAACCATATCTTTTATGAGTCCCCCACAACTTTCCAACCACACATTTCAAAAACCTCTATCACAATTTACTAAAACATTTAATTTTAATCCCCACCAAATACCCTCTTAATTGACCATAAAAATAATGTCACTTTATGAATGATGAAATTTTTTTTGCACCAGCCATGCCTATTTTGGCAAGATTGAAGTTTTATAATATCGAGAAAACGAATTGATGCAACACCTATTGAACACGTAATCAAGTGGTAATATATTACCTTTCATAGCAGCAGCCTTGGTTATGGCCTTGCATTCCTCATGAGCATCCTGCAAAGAACATTAGCAAAAGGCACCACAAATTATAAGTTATAGCACAAAACATTTTTACCATCCCCTGATGTCGTTTTGAGTCATGATGTATAAGCTGACCTTCTGATGATTTAATTAAACAAACCATGTATAGCTATCAAAAGAGCAATATCATGTGCATATATACAATTCTTTGTACATCGAAGGGCATACAGGGAAGCATCATGTATTTGTCAGTCAATAAGTTATCTTTACTTATCTAAGAAAGAGAGTTGCAAAATTGTCTTAAGGGAATTGAGGAAGCAGATAATGTTTCATCCCAAAAGGTCAATTTTATGTACTACTCTGGTATATAAGTAAAATATTGCTTTTTCATCACTTAAAAAAAGGACTTGAAAATTATAATGTGTAAAATCTACTTCTATAGAGGAAATGCAAGTGATAAAAAAGTCTTTGAAAATTTTAAAATGCAATCATCTGCATGTGTAAAATCTTCTATAGAGGAAATGCAACTCTAACAACAGATTTCATATAATAAATGAAATCAAAGGAAGCTTCAATGATGAGAAAAAGAAAAGGACTCATGCATAGAATGCCCAAAATAGTGGAGACACCATATCATTGAGCATGTAGGTGACCTAATATACCAACAGCTTAAGCAAAGGGGAAGTAAAGCTAAGAGGTCATAAAGTTCCCAAATTATTCAGCTGCCACGGCACTGATAAGAATGTCACACCAGAAAACTCAAATACTGTGACTCATAGTTTCCATGTACAAAACTTGAATCCTCAGTAATACGATAGTAGTTCGCAACCATTTTCCATTTACATGCAACCATGGAAAATGTCTGCTTTTCTCACGGACTATATCAATGGGGTTTAGGCATTTAAACTCGCAAGGCGAGAAATGGAAACAAGACCGAATTTATTTTCACACTCAGGGGAAGATAAAATATGGACATGCACAGGCATTCTAGTAAATGAGAGATAAATTCACAAGAAAAATAGAAGGAAAGAAAGATTTCAGAAGCAGAAAGAAGAGAGAAACTCATACCTGAAGCTTTTTCAGTAGCTTATCGAGTTTTTCATAATTTTTCTCAATCTCTTGAACCTAGCAACAAAAAAGGAAATGGCAAATTAAAACTACAACAAAAACAAAATAAAAATTTACCTACTTGCTCTTGTAACTATATTGGTAAAAGTCAAGTTTAATTGGGAAAAACAAGAGAATAAGAGCAAACTAGTCTACAGGCCACAGAACCTGCTTAAAGAAGTTGTCCAAGCCTAAATCTCCTGAATTTTGTGCGAGTTGTGTTCCCATTTCAATATCTCCATTCCTAGAAGCTTGATCCCGCGGTACCTCGAACGAATCCTGCAAAATGCACATAAAGTATAAGGAAATAACTAAGGCCCCCTAATGTCGGAGTGTTTTCCATATTAACTAATATGCATGGGAAAAAGCTTCTATTTCAGCCTTTTCAAATAGTTAAATAAGTAACAAACGAATAACTTGGGCCACACAAATGCAATATATGCAGGTTACAAAGACATGAATGAGGAATAAGGCATGTATTCAACCTTTATCAAGTTCCAACATTCATCAAATAAAAAGCTAGTGTCAGTACAAATAGCACAAGATGTTTCAACGTTTCTTTTTGTTTCAAAAAATGCCACGAATAAACAAAGCATTATTCCTAATAAATTTGGACTTGGTTAGATGAATCTTTTTCTGTCATTCTATCAACCTCGAGAATGTGTAATGACCAAATAGAGTTCTAGAATAGATTGACTTTGTTTTCTACATAGAACAGATGGTTTTATGTCGATCATCTCGTAATTTCAACATTTTGAGATGGGAAGCTTTAACAGTCAGGCCTGTCACGAGAAATTGTGTTGCTTTTTTGTGTTTTAGTAAAGTTCCAAGATATGATGCATTTACTTCAAGCTCAACTAGCATTAATAATATATTTGAAAGGTTATTTATTAATTTTGTATGAATGTGCTTTTAGAGGTAATATTCACAGAATTTTTATTCCTTTTCTCTTCATTTTCATTTGGACTTTGTGATTAAAGCAAGACGAAGACCACATAATCTCTTCACTTCTAATCTTTCACCAAACATGATATTTTACATGCATATGTTGCATTTTCACAATTTGAGGTCAAACTGAGGGCTAATATATTCTGGTGGATAAAATACAAAAGAAATTCTAACAAATAGAAATTTTTTTGCCTAAAATTTTAGTGCATTCCCTGATGAACTAGCAAAACTTAAAGGAGCTAAAATTATATATCAGTATAAACTAGAAGGTAAAACTTAACAGAGCAAAGTAGAAGCCAAAATTAAAGAAAGAAGTTCAGCATCGTGGAACCCATATCAAACATCTTAAGCAGATCGTAATGTTAATTGGAAAGCCAATCTACATTTCCTATCAGCCCTTTTTGGCTAAAATCAGCATGACAACAAGTTTTTAACTTAAAATTGAATCAAAATATTGCACCTTTATGTCTTGCGAATCAAGGAAAGATCAAGTTCATTACTTCAAATATCAATTCTCCTCCCCCTCCAACCACCTTCTTTTGTTTATAGATACATAGGTTTGTGTATGTAATTGCATTAACAATATCAGAAACTTAATTATAGATAAAATGGCCAAAATGGTTAAATGTCCCAAATTAAAACTAAACATCTGATGATCTCGTGTCATTTTCTGGAAATAATAACACAAAAAACTCGCCCAAACACACACAACACTAATAAAGAACAAAACTTGCGTATATTTTCAGCTGCTAAAGCTTCGATCTCTTATTACATTGTCTGGACTCCAAAGAAATTGAAATAGAAAAAAACCCTTTTCAACATTTTCATCAACAACTAAATAAACAGCAACAAAAACTCATAACTAAAATTAATTAATTAGGAAACGCAAAAATTACCGTTAAAAGGTCGTTCATATTGGAGCAATTGAAGAAGATGGAGAGTGCGAAATCTGTGACAAAGTGTTTTGATTTTCCTGTCTCTCTACTCCTTCCCCTTTATCTGTTTCTATATATATATAGATATATATTTTTTATTTTTTGGGTGTTTGTGTTTTGTAAAAGAAAAAGTGTGGAGAGAGAATTGGTGTTTTCCTGTAGGAAAAGCAGAACACAGAAAGGAGGTTATTATTATTTTTATTTTTTTGTCAAAACCTTCCAGTATTTATCTAGAAATATGCTATTGATACTAATATGATGACTTTATATCAGTGTCCAATCCCTCACATGGTCGGAGCCCATTTCGCCAATATAAACATTTTGATATACGTGTAACATCATCCATTTATCTATGACTATCAGTTCATAATTTAGGACTTCCTTGACATAATTTTTCAGAAGTCAAAAGAAATTTTAAGACTTAAAAATTACTTTTGAATTCGTTTAATTAATTTTACAAAAGTATTTGTTTAGAAGAGCTTTTAAAGAAAGTTGGTCGGAGATTATTCCTATAAAAACATTTTAAAAAAGAATACTCTTTTAGAACATAGTTTTTAAATGCAAATGATGTAATTTATTCAAGAAACTCTTTTCTAAAAAGCAAATGCAAAAACAAAAACATCTCTCGTTACCTTAATTGCTTATCATGATTTATAATTTTACATGGTCCCAACTAAATAGCTTATAATCATTTATAATTCCACACAAAAATAAATAAATTAACAGGTTGGATGTGGGCCCAACACGGAAGGCATGTATGCACTCACCACTTGAGTTGGATGGCTGTCATGATTATTAAAATATTCTATTATGTTTCCAAACCACCCTCGCATCACTTGAACTACTACGTCGTATTAATCTAATAGAATAATTAACAAATTTTAAATTCAAACATTTGATTAAATTTTTATGTTTCGAAGATAATTGAAGCCAAGCTTATTAGTCAGTGCAAGATTTAAGAATTTATCATCAACAAAATCAATAAGTTAAAATCTCATTTATTATACTGTTCCGACTGTTCAATACTTTAATCAAGTATACACTTCGAGTTACATAAGCGTCGCCCGAACCCACCATCCCGGATCAGTTGTCTTTTACAGGTTTTGTAGTGAGTCCATAACCAAATGGATACAATGGATCATAATGTTTGTCCCCAATATTCATTGGAAGCTGATCGACAGTCTTAAACCATGTATGAGGAAGTTTGCCCGTAAAACCATAGTCTCCAAACAAAACATCAGCAACACCTTGTCCTTCTGTACCCGGAAGCCAAGCAGCTACAAGTGCTGTTGGGAATTGATTTAAACATGCACAGCGGAATTTAACAGATTTCAATTCCCATTCAGGATTCAGCTTTGTATTTAGATACCCGACTGTTCAATACTTTAATCAAGCATACACTTCGAGTTACATAAGCATTGCCTGAACCCACCATCCCAGATCAGTTGTCTTTTACAGGTTTTGTAGTGAGTCCATAACCAAATGGATACAATGGATCATAATGTTTGTCCCCAACATTCATTGGAAGCTGATCGACAGTCTTAAACCATGTATGAGGAAGTTTGCCCGTAAAACCATAGTCTCCAAACAAAACATCAGCAACACCTTGTCCTTCTGTACCCGGAAGCCAAGCAGCTACAAGTGCATCAATTTGAGCAACATATGGTTGAATCACGATTGGACGTCCAGTAATGAGGACGACAACACATTTCACATACGCACAGGCATTCGTAATGACAGTTGGGGCTGGATCGGGAAGCGTCAAGTTTAGGCTGTCACCAAATGTCTCTGAGTACGGTGGTTCACCTACCACGACAACGGCGTAAGAGAACTTGTTGGATTTCACGTAGGAAGCATCG
>NC_036238.1:23281720-23284532 GCF_002742605.1 Olea europaea var. sylvestris
CACCAAATGTCTCTGAGTACGGTGGTTCACCTACCACGACAACGGCGTAAGAGAACTTGTTGGATTTCACGTAGGAAGCATCGGGATTTTCATTGAATACGACTTTTGTTTTAGGATCAACGGTTTTCTTAATTCCTTCTAGGATCGTCGTACCTTATAATAGGAAAAAATAAGATCTATGTATCAACGGTAGGATAAAGAAGACTTCAACTTATTTTTATTTCTATGTACTATTTAATAGTATCTTATTCTCCATACCAAACATATGATAAGACTTTAATGTACAAAAAGAAGTCACCAGAACAAGAATTATATCGAAGATTTACCAGATGTATGGTTGCCACTCTGACCCTGCCACTGGATTGTCCAACCACCACATTGGTTACCAATATCGTTTGCGTGGCTCCCTGCGATGAGGATCTTTGATGCCTTCTTAGGAAGTGGTAGCAATGGCTCGTCTGCAGATTCACCATTCTTGAGGAGCACAAGAGATTTTCTTACTGCTTCCCGTGCTAATTCTCTGTGCTCCTGTCAAAGTTAAGGCGCGCATAAGCAAACTCGTCAAGTAAGGTGAATTGCAGAGTACTAAACAGTATTAGAATCTCGTCTATCCTAACTAACCTGACTTCCTAAGTACTTGGTCATGCTATAATCGGCTAATGGATTCTCAAACAGTCCCATAGTGAACTTGACCCTTAAAATCCTTTTTACTGCATCGTCAATTCGGCTCGTTGGAATGAAGTTGTTTTTGACCAGGGAAGTTAGGCCATCGATGAATTCTTTGTATTTGGTTGGAACCATGATCTGCAATGTACAGCACCTAAGTGAATACTTGGCAGATAATTGACACAAAAGGACATTGTTCAAGTCACAAAATCTGATAAATGTACCATGTCAATGCCTGCATTTACTCCAGCTACAATTGAATAAGTATAATTTGCATGAGGTGGAGATGTAATTCTGTCAAGACCCTCCCAATCTGAGATAACAAATCCCTGAAATTTTTCACATCAAAAATTTGATCTCCACTGTCAGAAAACAACTCCAAGTTGAATTTTTTTAAGGAAAATGAGATTTACTCTGAAACGTAATGTATTCTTTAGAAAACCGGTGATCATGTCACGATTAGTGTGCATCTTTATCCCATTCCAGCTCGAGTACGAGATCATGACAGTTGTTACCCCCTTGATGATGGAATTATAATAGCCTGGCATGTGGATACTTAGCAGTTCATGCTTGCTTGTCTCGGTATTGTTCTCATTGATGCCTTTAGTGGTTCCACCATCACCCACGTAGTGTTTGGCACATGCTGCAACCTTTTCTCTGTACAAAGTATTAAGTAAAATCAAATAAACNGGCTCGTTGATATAAGATCCCTTTCCAGTGTTAAAATTTATGTTTATCTCTATGCTTGAGAAAAATGTAATTTAATTTCAAGAAATGAGCGATTGGTCAACACTACGGCATATTCAATACGAAGCATTGAATAGTATTCGACAGTATCATATAAAGAAAAAAGAAGTTACCGTTGAGTTAATACTATAAACAAACAATCACTTACTTTCCAGCTACGTATGGAACACCCTTCCGGAAGTTTGCAGGTAAATCTCCTTGTAATCCTGTTATAATATCAGTCATTGCTTGAACGACCTTTGGATCTTCACTATAGCTCTCATAACACCGGCCCCATCTCGGATCCCTGCACACCTGTTTATGAAACAACCATTGGTAATAAACCAAAATACTATCTTATCTGCTAGGATTTTTCTTAGTCAAACAGAAATTACAATTCGAATTAAACTAATTACCGCTACACAAGGTGCAAAAACATAAGGAATGCCTGTAGCCCTGACTTCAAGAGCAGTTGCAGATCCTATTTTCTTGACCAGTTCAGGATCCATAGTAGCTCCAAGACCAACATTGTGAGGAAACAGTGTTGCCTTATACACATTGCCATGGCCATGAACTGCATCAATCCCATAAATCATCGGTATCCCAAGACGAGTCGATAACGAGCCTTTCTGGAACTCATTCACCATGTCGACCCATATCTCAGGGGACGCCTTCATAGCTGGAACACTACCTCCACCGCTCAATACACTCCCTGCTCCATAAACACCACAACACTTGGAAAAAAAATACATAAACTAAGAAGGGTTATCAATTTCAAGACAATGCAGAATTGTTCATGTACCTATATAGTACTTCTTCATGACTTCAGCAGATGCCACAGTTCTATCAATTTGTACCATTTGGCCTATTTTTTCTTCTAAAGTCATCCTGCCCATTAAGTCTTTGATTCTATGATTTATTGGGTGTTTAGGATCTTTGTATGCCATGTACTCAACATCTGCCATGGCTGCCCAAAGACATAGTACTAAAATCCCAATCAAGAATGCTGAATCTTTTGCCATTTTTTGCATTGGCATCAACCTTCGCTGCAAAATATTGTTGTCAATTAAGATCAATAATAAGAATATTACAAGTTTACAACCAACCTTAGATTCCACACCGACAAACCAATAATTCCCACAATTAAATATTCCAATATACTCACAATAGAAAAATCTACCAATGAAGGGAGCCTAACTAGTAATCACACATTTCAAAAAAAACAGCAATTATGACAGTATAAATCTAAAAAATATATACAATGCTTCATTTCTCATAAAATAAATACGAGTTTACAATTTGAAAATGGATGCGGAATTACTGAACTGGGATACAAGAGAAGAATTACCTCATTTGTAAGAAAGATCATATTTTTATCCAAGAAATCATGCAGTTTCCAAAAGTAAAAACAAAAGAATAA
>NC_036238.1:23286309-23367039 GCF_002742605.1 Olea europaea var. sylvestris
AGAAGAATTACCTCATTTGTAAGAAAGATCATATTTTTATCCAAGAAATCATGCAGTTTCCAAAAGTAAAAACAAAAGAATAAAGGTGAAAAACAGAAATAATCTTGCGGCATTCATTCGAGTCGAGTATAATGTTAAAACACTTCGTTTTAAATAAACACATTTGTTTACTGAAATTTATTATTCAACGAAAGCAAGAAACATGGACATCAAGTTATACAAACATTGATGAAACTACGCAACAATTCAGCCAAATTTTTTCCTCCAGATTGTCGTTCAAGTGAATTCGTTGAAATTTCAGTGGGAAGATGGTGGTATTTATAGAAATTTTGTTTCTATTATTTATATTTTCTCTTATTTTTTCCTGTATCTTTATATCTATGTTATAGTGGATGTGTCATCAATTGTGATTTTGATATACTTTAAAAATTAATTTCAATTTAAATATTTCCAATCGAGATTTAGTTTATTTCAACAATGAATTTCAAAGAAATTCTTTAAAATATAAGCAACAAAAATAACTCATACATTTATAGGGATTTCACTAATAGAAAGATTTTAAAATATCTGGATAGATTTCAAGTTTAAAAACACATGCAATAAATTCTTTTGAAATTTTACTATTTTTAATGAGATTCTTATGAATTTTGTAAAAATTTATTAAATCCACAAAATTTATTAAAATCTGAATATTATGGATAATGACATACGTACATACCCACCATTCCTGCACGTTTGAGCCCACAATTTCATATTAGTAGTCCAATTATTTGTGGGGCTAAATGAGTTTCTAGCTTTGACTTCCATTATCCATCTATGTGTGAGTGTGAGTGTGAGTGTGGGGAATTTTAAATAGAGTAACCAAATGCTTATTTCAAGAATCTCATGTTTTTTTGACCAATTTGCGTGATTACAAAATTTTGTGGTCGTTACCATGTCAAAATTTTAATTTCGGTATAAGTTGGATGGTTAGCGAATGAAACATGTCATCTTTTCTATTAAACGTTCGCATAGAAACTAAATCATGTAAATTTAAACAAAGTAACTTAATGGTTGATTTTAATTGATAAATAATAAAATATTAGGAACGAATTAAAATTCAGTCTTTTTTTTTTTTTTTTTGAATCTAGAATTTAGAATCGAATCAAAATCATCTTGTTCTTGACTTTAAGAATTAGAACCATCAAAATTTTTATTAGATTTAAATTGAACAATTCAATTCACTCTAATTCGAATGGCTCCGAGAAAAATGTGCAACTCTTGCAACCCTAGACGAATAGCAAAACCTAAAAAAAAAAATAATAATAATAATAATAATAATTGGCCTATCCATTTGATGGCTCGTTGTTCCGGTCAATTTTGCACACCTCTATTGACATGCTTGGCATATTACATAGGTCACATCACATCCCACCCCCCTTGACCATGGACTTTGAACAATAATTTATTATTAAAACCAATTTTGCATTAGAAAATTAGGAACACTTCCAAAATTTAATAAATATTATAAACTATAAAGGAAAAAAAGGGTTAATAGTGCAAAACGTCCATACGTTTGATATTTATTGCGAAAAACGTCCCTATATTTCATTTTTTTGCATCTTCGCCCTTATTTCAATGTTTTATTGCAGAAAACATTATTTTCACCATTTTTAATGTAAAATGACCAAAATACCCTCATATTAAATAAAACCAAAAAGGAAAGAAAAGAAAAATAAAGAATAAATTACAATCTTACTTCTAAATGTTTAAAAAGTACAAATGAGTCCAAGTAATTATTAAAATGTCTAGTAGCACAAAAGGTTACTACGTTTCAAATTGGTAAAAATGATGTTTTCCGCAATGAAACGTGGAAACAGAGATGAAAATACAAAAAATATTGAAATGTAGGGACGCTTTTCCGCAAGAAGTGTCAAACGTAGAAGCGTTTTATGCTATTAGGCCTTATTAAAATTGAAACCATTGCCCAAATCGCCGAAACTTCATACCATTTCCAAATACTATCGCCCAAACTCCAGCCGCACCATCTGTTTTAGAGAGACCCACGTCATTTTCAACACACCAAACGACTATACTTACCAGGGCGCTTCTCTTCATGGTCTTAAAACATCAACAGATGGTTCAACGATATGGAGGCTCGACCGTTTGGATGATATTTTGTCAGAGTTTTTTCACTTCTAAAGTAGCAATCCCATTTGGATGAGAGAGAGAGAGGTGTTTTTTTTTTAAGTATTTTAATAAGATCTAATAGTACAAAACATCCTGATGTCTAACACTTCTTGCGGCAAATATCCCTACGTTTCAATTTATTTTTATTTTTTTTTTGTATTTTCGTCCCAATTTCCATATTTCATTGCGGAAAAGGTCATTTTCACCAATTTGATACGTGGGGACGTTTTGCACACTATAAGACAAACCTAGGGACGTTTTGTGTTATTAGATATTTTAATAATTATTTGGACTCACTTGCACTTTTTTAAATATAAGAGTAAAATTGCAATTTATTTTTTATTTTCCTTTTCTTTTTTGGGTTTTATTTAAATATGATGATATTTTGATCAATTTACATTAAAAGATGGTGAAAAATGACGTTTTCTGCAATGAAACGTTGAAATAAGGGTGAAAATGCAAAAATAAAAAATAAAATGAAACGTTGGGATGTTTTACGCAATAAATGTCAAACTTAAAGACGTTTTGTGCTATTAACCAAAAAAAATATAGAAAATCAATGATTTTCGTGAATATTATTAAGAACAAGAATTAGGATTACAATGATATAATAATTATAGAAATTCAGTAGTTAGGGATACATGAATAATCATTCAATAGTTATTTTTTAATTTAAAACAATGAGAAGATTCATATTATTTTGCGTGGCAATCGAAGACTAAGTGATAATAGAAGATTCGATCGAAATTAAAGATAAAGGCTTACACACAAAAATCGGTGTCCACAAACAATATTTGTCCTCTTTCGAATTGAATTTACTGCTTAAAGGGATATTGACAAATGGTTTTAATATTTAATCAAGCCTTGCAATAGAAAACCTCCTAAAAACTTAGTATTTTTTACCAAAATTTCAAAAACACTTGGAAATAAATTCGAATATGAAGAAAAGAATATAAAGGGGTTGCTTGAGCCCCATTGTTTTTCAAAATGCATTTTTCAATAGTGTTATGATGAAGTAGTATGGCAACGGGGCAGGTTCGAGACGGGGCAACTTTTTGCCTCGTTTAATTTTTTTTACATTTTCAAAGTTTTGAATTATATTATTATTAGAGAATAAAATACAAATTCAAAATCAATTTTTAATGGATGAATTGTTTAGAAGTAATTTTTTTTTTTAATTTTTTTCTTCACGGGGCGGGGCATCCTCGCCGTGCCCCGCCTTGCCTCACCCCGCCAACCCGTTCGGGGCGGAGCAGGTTTTTTTGTCATCCCTATGATAAAGAATGTATGATTCGAAAATAAAGATTGCGTGTAATATTATTTTATTGAAGAATATATCGTTGAAAAGAATATACTACTTGTACAGTAAAATGATACATAAGGGATAACATAAAATGATGTAGAGTGAAAATATTGGATAAAAAGTTTGATTGTGTTTTCAATTAATAAATAATAGAGTGACGTGTATTATTATGCAATCAATTATGTAAAATTTGATGTACATGTAGTAAGATCCTTCTTGAAATGTAATCAAATCACGATTCAAAAATGCAATTTGATGGAAAAAGGGATCAAACAAGGGCAAATTCTATCTTTTGGAATGAAGAATTGATCTCAAGTTGTTGAATTATATATTCGATGTAACAATCTATCATGTATTTATGAATTTCAATCAACACCCACGAAATAGTGGCAAAAAACCGTACAAAGTTGCAAATTTTTCACCAAATGCCACTAAAAATTCAAACAAAAATCAGTTTTAACGACTATTTTTTAGTTCTATGCAATCGCATAAAACAAACCTATGCTGTCACATAGGTTAATCACTTGCAGGGCTTATATGCCTTGCATGTCTTTATGCGACTACAAGCTACAAAGGCCTTTACGTTCTCATAGGCCAAAGTTTTGGCCTCCAAATCATTTTTTCATTTCAAAGCCTATTTTATTGATTTTGAAGAATAATTTTAACAACTTCCCACTTGTTCAATATTCAAAAAAAAAAAATTCATATTCAAAATATATAATACTTATGCATAAGGATTATATATCTTTTAATTTGAATCTAACCATAGTACAATCCTAACTAAGTAAAGTTGAAATTAAAGGTAGCAAGAAAACTTTGACTAATCATTCCTTGTAAAAATACTGGTAAGAACACATGCATGAGTATCACGTGTTCTTAAATTCCTCAATCTCGTTTACCGCTAATATGATCTTATGTTCATCCTATTCAACGAATTTTTAAGAGAGAAACTCCAACTTTCTATTGAGACACCTCGAGTTCATCTATGTGAAATTCATTCAATATCTTTATTACTTTTAGAGATATTTGTATTTTAGTACTAAATTTTATTAAGAGCTTAAAGCTCAACCTTTATAAAGAAAGTCCTTAAATTACTCAACTTCTTTCTCGGTATCTGATAATGCTACAAATTCATAGTTTAATGCGTGATATATATTTATTTCTTTAATTTTCAAGAAGCAGCATATCTTCGAAGAGTGACCTAACCCGAAAGTAAAAGTAGTTTTACTTTCACCCGTGTTAGATATTCAACTAGCGTCAATAAATTCTTCTAATATAGTCAGAAATTTAGAATATTGTAGACCTAAGTTATTAGTTTTCTTTAAATAATCAAGAACTTAGTTTTCTTTGAATAGTCAAGAACTCTTCTAATGACCTTCTACTGTTCCTTAATTGGATTACTAGTAAATCTAATAAATTTATTAATTACAAATGCTATGTCTACTCTTGTGCATTGAATTGCATAAATTGGACTTCACATAGCCCTTGAATACTCCAATTGAGCAATTTTTTTCCATCATTCTTTATAAGTTTTAAACTTAGATCAAGAGGGGGATTTTGAATTCTTTTATATTCAAATATTTGAACTTATTGATCATATTTTCAATATAATGTAATTGACTAAAGAAAAAATCCCATTAGTTTTTGTAACTTTAATACCCAATATGGTTTCCACGATCTTTTATCTTAAATATGGAACATATAAACCTCTTTGTTTCTTTAATTTCATCTATGTGATTACTCACAATCAACATGTGATCAACATATGAACAAATAAAGATTATATATTCATCACAAATTTTAGAATATAAACATTTATCTACACTATTATTTATAAAACCAAATGAATTAATAGATAAGTCAAAATTTTCATGCCATTTTTTAGGTGCTTGCTTCAAACCGTATTATGATTTCACCAACTTACACACCTTATGTTCATTTTCGGATAGAGCAAACCATTCGATTTCTTTCATATAAATCTCCCTTTAAAAATGTCATCTTGACATTCATTTGATGAACATGCAATTCATGCATCGAAGTAATGCGAACTAAATCCTAATCGAAGTTATGCTAGCTATCAGTGCATAGGTATCAAAATAATCTATTTCTTCCATTTGTCGATACTTTTTAGCTACCAATCTAACTTTAAAAGTATTAAGAAAACCATCAACATTGTATTTTCTCTTAAACACCGATTTGCATCCAATATGTTTGGATCAGGTGGTAAATCTACAAGTTTCCCTGTATTATTTGATATAATTGAATTCATTTAATCTTTAGTTGCATCTTTCCAGAAGATGCTATCACGAAAAGCCACAATTTTTCTGTAAGTTTTAGAATCGGTCTCCACTTGTAGAAAGAAAATAATTGTTCTTACAATATTCTTCTCATCTCCTTCTACTAGGTAAGATGAAATAAATTGAAAGTCAATTTGTTTTGGTCCAAGAGACTTCTCAATTCGAGTTTTTTTTGTTTCTTTATGGTTCACTAGATTTCTAAATATCTTTAGAAGATGTTTCATTTTGTGTTTCATTTGAGCTAGAAATCTCATTGTAAGTTTTCTTAATTCATTATTCGAGGATGGTGAATTCTTAAAGAACTCGACTTCACTTAATTCAATTATTACATTGATCTCCAAATTTAACAATCTATATGATTTCCTATTGCTAGCATAACCAACAAAGGCACGTTTAATGCCCCTTGGCACCAACATAGTCCTATTAGGATTTGTGTTCTTATAATATACAAGACACACTCATACTTTGAAGTATTTAATATTGTGTTTTCTTCATTTCCACAATTTATAAAGGGAAACCTTTGTAAAATTCGAAATTTTTTTATTTAATATCCTACATGCACTCAATAATACTTTACCCCATAAATTAAATGACAACTTAACAGAAGTTAACATGGCATTTACCATTTCAACTAAAGTTCTACTTATCCTTTTAGCCAAACCATTTTGTTTAGTGTCTAAGTGTAGAACATTGATGAATTATACATTGTTGTTCACAAAACAAGTTAAAATCACTAGAAAAATATTAATCTCATCTACCATTTCTTAGAATTTTTATTTTCTCTTATTTAAGTAATTTTCAACTTCATTTTTATATATTTTGAACAAATTAAAAGCTTCATGTTTATGTTTCATTAAATAAATATAAGTTTATCTATAGTGATCGTATATAAAAGTAATAAAATATGTATCTCCACATGTAGTTAACATACCATTTAACTCACATATATCCGTATGAATTAATTTTAAAATATTAGTAGTCATATTTACATTTTAATAATGTTTCTTAGCTAATTTAGATTTTATAAATGTTTTACATTTAAATGCATCATTTTCATTATATGATATTAAGTCACATTTTAATATTATTTTCACAGTACTCTTATGTATGTTACCTAGTCTAGCGTGCCATAAAGTAAATGAATCAACAATATAAACAAAATCAACTTTATTAATAATTTTATCAATAGTACAAAGTTTAACCATTCCTTCGCTATAATAACATTTTCAAGAAATTTTCTATTTAGGGATAACACAAATTTACCGAACTCATAAACACTTTTATGCCCGATTTTTCTAAGAGATTATCACTAACTAAGTTCTTATTCATTTTAGGAACATAGAATACATTTGTTAAAGTAACGATTTTTTCGGAAGTGAAGATAATCTCTACATTTCCTTTTCCAACCACTTTAGAGTGGCCTTCATTACCCATTTGAATCTTTTAATATCCATCCACTTCATAATAAGACTTGAATAAAAACTTATGATATAATACATATATAGTTGCACATGCATCATACCACCAATGAGGAACTTTTTCCTTGATTGCATTGATCCCGCCTACAGTGGCCACAATATTATCTTCCTTGACGGAGTTCACTTTTTCGTCGGAGTTGTTTTACTTTAAGTTTCGACATTCATTTGCATAATGTCCAAATTTCCCACATACAAAGCAATCATATTTGGACTTCTTCTTAAACTTATTAAATTTGTTAGAACGTTTTTCCTTGTTAGATTTATTTGAAGGTTCGATTTTCTCCACGACATTAGTCTTTGAAGTTCCTCCATAAGAATTGTCATTCTTATCTCTGATCTTCGATTCATCTTCAATTTGAAGATGTTCGTGTACTTGTTCCAAAAAATAATTTTTGGAACTATACATTACTTCTTTCCGATATCATTTTCAAGTCATCAGGAGTTTTGCAATGATTGTTTCTACTTGAAAAGATTTCAAGATCTCAATTTTGATCACCTTCAACTTGTTGACAAGAACTTGTAACTCATGTATTTGGGAAAGAAGGGGATTGTTATCGATGAATTTGAAGTCGAAATACCTTGAAATTAGGAATTCTTAATATCTTTTTCTTCAGCTTTGTACCTGTTTTCCAAAGCATCCCATATTTCTTTAGTGATGATGTGTTTGTATAGATATCGTACAATCGGTCAAATATAGTGTTAAGAATATGACTGTGACATATAAGTTTATTCTCTTGATGCTTTTATCCATCTTTACGGCTTTGGTATCTTCATCCATTAGATCTACAAGTGGTGCCAATTGTGGATCAAGAGTATAAAAGATCTTCAATGCCTGAGAAGGAACTTAAATTTGTCTTACTATTTTTGTGAAATTTATCCCATCAAATCGATCTAGACGGACAATATCTTGATTTATTAATTTGATAGTCGCCATCGTAGTTTCATTTTTCATTGCAAAATATTGTTTGATATTGTTTGGAAAATGTCTCTACGCATAGGGGATGAAGAAGAAACAAATAATAAGGACATCGGAAGTAAAGATAAGTGCTTAAACATGAAATTCGTTGTCCTCAAACAATATTTGCCCCCTCTTGAATTGAATTTGATGCTTAAAGGGATATTGACAAATGGTTTGAAAGATTAATCAAGCCTTGGAGCAAAAAAAACACTTAAGCACTAATATGTGTGTTTGATTTCAAGCAAGAAATTTACATGGAAATAAAATAAATTGTAGTAAATTGAATTGCCTATAAATTATTTGCATGAAAATTATCAATTAAATGCATTTGATTGATTTTATTTTCAACCTAGTAAAAAATATTATACATAACCCTTTTTTATTGGTACGCAGATAGAGGAGAGAGGGAATAGATGAGAGAAAGTGAATTACCTAGAAAATAAAAATCTATTCCCCCTAAAATATTTTCATTGTTTTCAAAGAAGATATGGCCATGTGATCAAAAATAGAAAAAAAATTCGTAAAAAAATGTCAATCAAATTCTACCAAAACTTCAAAAGCAATTTGAAAGAAATTTGAATATGAAGGAAAGAGAATAAATTCTGCCTTTTGAAATGAAGATTTGATCTCAAGTTTTTAAATTATATATTTGATGTGATAATGTATCATGTAATTATATATTTCAATCAACACCCACGAAATATTGTTTAAAAATCATGAAAAGTTGCAAGCTTTTCACCAAATGTTACCGAGAATTCAAACAATACCAGTCTCATCAGCTATTTTTTTAGTTACATGCGACTACATAGAACAAACCTATGTGGTCGCATAAGTTAATCACTTGCAGGGCATATAAGCTCTGCATGTCTTTATGCGATTGCATAAGCTTTTGCCTTCAAATCCCTTTTTTCATTCCAAAGCATGTTTTATTGATTTTGACCAATAGTTTCAACATTTATTTGTATAATTTAGCTAGATAATTAAATAAAGTAACTTTGGCATTTTTACGATCAAATTCTTTCACATTTATTTTGAATTTTAGACATTTTGGTTACAATAACGAATTAGTAAAAAAACAAATTAAAAAAATGAACTTTATTTTTTGATTTGTAAATATTTCTACGACTAGAAAATAGAAAATAAAAATTTCCAAAATCGTCGTGATGAAGTTGTCAGGGTTTGGTCCTCGTTGCCTTATGAAAAGTTTATTAATCAACAATTACGCAATAAAAATTGAATTAATGATTGACGTCATAAATCACTCAGGGTAGTAAATTTATAATTAATAATATATGGTGATTGAGATGAGTGAAAAAGTTAATTCTCATCATACAACTTAAATCAAAAAAATTATGGACTAGCTCGACTTGATAATTTAACATTTAGTAATTAATAATGTCACTAACAAGATGTGACATGGAACTCAACAACCAAAAAGTCAACTATTGTGTACCACGAGGTACTAGGTTGATCCAAGAAACCTAATCAAATATCGAAAAGAGGCTAATAAACTAATCAATAGCTAATCGAATCGGATAATGTACTCAAACCCAAAAGGTTGAGTATATACACAAAACTAACCACAAGGGTCAAACATCGGGAACCAAGTCAATAATGTCAAGTAGTCAAGTTGGCCAACCACGCCTAGACGCTAATGGAGACCATCGAAGACTAAATCGACAGTGCCTCTAAGAGTACCAAATCATAGAAAGTCACATCATCATGTCAAATATTACAAAATAACATCAAGCGCTAAGGATAAGATGGACTTGAAAACTCTAGATATTGTAAATCTTTCTTATAGGTATAAAAAATATACACAATAAGCAGGCAAACAAATTAAAGGAAGACGAGGGTGCACAAGATAATCTGTGTATTAAACATGCGCGCATGGAAAATACACTAGGGAAGAGGGGGACAACGCTCAAGCCACAAGATAATCTGCAGAAGATTCCTCGTTCATCATCCACAAATGAACAACTTGAAGATCATAAGTATTAGTCTGAAATTTCTTACTAGATCAATCTGATTGTAAGTAGATTATAAGCTGATTTTTGTTTATGGAAAGAAGGGCGTGAGGAATGAAGCCTGGTCCGAGATATATATCATCATCACCCAATGCAAGGAATCAATGAATAGATCTTGGAACAGTCTTCATTCCAAACGCCCCTTTTCCTTCTTCGTTCATCTCTCTCTCTCTCTCTGTATATGTCTTCTTTCTCTAGCTAGCGATTGAGCAATGAAAACCTAGCTAGCTACAAACAAAGCTGCATAGCACTCAAGTATTCAATATGCTACTGCTCATTAAATAGTGAAGAAAAGTGCAAATTATTACTTATAATTATATTGAAAAAGAAGAGGAAGAAAATGGTTAATTTTCCATTTAGACAAGCACACATGATAGACAGGTAATATTCTGTGTAAAATAACTAAAAAAGCTGGTGGATTTTGGAGTCGTGGTGTTGTCTTATTCTAAACCCTTTTATGGTGTGCTATATCGAAGCTTTTACAGCCTAATATCTCTGAGAAAAAAGTAGCTTATAATTATTAATTAATTATAAGTAGCACTGAATATAAGGAGAAGAGAAATGGAGCATTGGAGGGGGACATGGGCCTGCCTGCATCCTTCTTGCTATTTTAATTACCAACGGACTCATTCACTCACACAGAGAAATATGGAAAGCTTTATTTTATTCAAAAACTTCCATTATCCTACCGACACTATTCTCGTGAGCATTCAACTATGCTAAGCGGCGGACCCAAATATTTTGAGTTAGTGATCACAATCAAATTTCCAAAAAAGTTATGACCAATTTTACATTTGAAAATTCACATCCAAAAAAGTCATACCCCATGTAAATTTGTAAAATTCCAAAATTTTATAATGTCCCAATCCCATCCCCTTTGAAGCAAACCTACCACCTGAACACTTTGTTTATGACTCTTTCCGCGGAGGTAAATCTTTGCTTGCTAGACATTTTTAGATATCATATTCCATGTGAAATTTTTCTAATAAAATTATGTAAATTATATTGAGAAATTTGTCATACAAAAATAATAAATGTTAATGAAATAATTAAAAAAATATATAACGAAAATACGCGTTAGATGTCACTTTTTAAGACTTATATTTGATGCATCCTTAACTAAATTTTATTTATGTTTGGACAATTCGATATGCCTATGATTTTGTTCTCAGAACGAACTTTGAATGATATAGGCGATTTGTGGGTTCAACTAGCGTACGATCGTCAGAGAATTTTTAAAATTAGCATATTATCAAAATTCTCAAAAATACTGTTTTGGAACGTCTTACTTTAATAAGCTGTGACATTTACTACGATTAATTGTTTTGTGCATCATTAATGACGTAGAAAATTAGGATATGTGTAATTCGAAAAAAGTCATTTTCAAACTTGATATTCAGCTTTTACTTAATTCTTTACATGGTCCCATTGATACTTCCAATCTATGGTTTTGGCTTCTTTTTCACTTTGTGTGCAAATCACACAATTGGCCCACATGATTTTCAATTGGAAACAGGAAAAGAGAGGAAAATGTGATCTTTAATAGCATGGTTTTGCCCAATTTTGTCCCCTCCTTTTGGCCTAGAGGCTTGGAAAAAATATGAGAATGAGACAATTCAATGATATGTTTCAAAATTAAACACAAATATATCTCATAATGTAATTGCATTATGTCTGGACATAAAGTGGACGAGGCAACTCAGACCCTTGACGTCTCCTTCCACCACTGAGTCATTCAGGCACCATCCAACGTCGTGCCAGGCCCCAGTCATTACTAGCCGGCCCGCCTGGGAAAAAGTCATGGCCATTTTCCGAAATTTGAAGCACATGTCCACATAAACTCGCCAATGCAAAAAAATAAAAAATAAAAATGTGAGTGATGCTTCATTTGCCCAAAGACCGACTCATGTCTACGTCACACCTCTACTACCATCCACTCTCTCTCGGGTCATCTAAATAGCATGAATTTGCTTAAATTTAAATTTATTTCTTGAGGGGCAATACAGTTCCGTTTAGTATATAATACATTTTTTGTGTCAGTAATTTGTGGGTATTTTGTTACACAAAATTAAAATTTTAACTATTAAATTTTTAATCGGCTAGCAAAGGACCGTAAGAGAATTTTAGCACTATTTTTCTTCCTAGCTGGCGGCTCTAGCTGCGTGGGAAATTATTGTAGTGCCCTAACTCTTTTTACTTGGAGGCTCAACAAATAATTATGCTGCACCTGTGTTGGGCCAGGCCCACGTTGGTTTAACCTTTTATATATATATATATATATATATATATATATATATATTTATTTATTTATTATTATTATTATTATTTTGTGTTTGGGTTTAGTTAATATTTTGATTTATATATGTCATATGAATGGATGGTTGGTATTTCGCATAACTTGACAAGTGAGGAAAGCTCCAATTTCAGATATTTTTATTTATGCTGCTGTTTTTTTCTTTTGCAAGGAAGTTGAAAAACTAGTTAAGACCGTTTTAGATTCATCAATTTCTAGTCGAATTGGTCATTTTATTGGATTTTTATCGCCTTTTGTATTAATGGGTACCCGACTACAACCAAATAGATCATTGGGCCAACTCATAGGTTTTTCGGGTTGAATCGGCCAGGCCATTTCAGTTTTCATAACATTGAGTGTGACGACTTATTCTTGTTCAAAGATTTTCTTGTAAATTTAACTATAGAATGAAATTTACGCTCAGAACTTGTTTGATATTGATTTTAGATATTTATATGTCATGAGTCCATCAAAAAGGTGTGAACAATAAATAAGTTGTGAATTATATGAAATGTGTGAATGATAAATTGTGGATTGTACGAAATGTATAAATGAAAAATACGTTTGACTAGTTTTTAAAAAAGAAGAAGCTAACCAGAACATGCTTGGCATCTCTCATATCGATTAACTTTGCATTGTTTCGCTTACCTCATTAAATTTCAAAATTCATTTTATTTGCACCGTTGTTACTCAACCGTCCATTTTATTTTTTTTAGGGAAAATTACAGTCGAGGTACAAAACCTTTCGTTTATTAGCAGACTTTGTCCAAATCTTCATTTTGTACCAGCGAAGGTCCCAAACCTTTCATAAATATGCAGCCGAAGTTCAGATGGATGGAACCCGTCCATTTGACCATTAGTTGACCAATAAAATTGAATTTTGACCAATTTTGACTGAATTAGAAAGGGTAAAATAATAGCTTGATAATTACCATATTAAATAAATTGAAAAAAAAATCAAAAAATCAAAAATTAAGAAAAAAAATTAAAAAAAGGGGGTTGTCTTCTTCAACCATCCCACCTCAACCCACCCCACCCCCATCTTTTTCCCTAAACCAGAGCTTAAGGTCTCATATTCATTTCCAACGGTGAAATTAGAAACGAAAAATGAGTCAACTCGGAACTCAGGGAGCTAGGGTCGGAGGACAAGCCAGACAATAAAAGTGATGGTACCCAATATAATAATAAGCCCAATAATAAAGGCGAAGATGCGGCGAAGACAGGTGGAGCGACGGGTGGAGTATGGGTCCTAGTTGTAATTCTGCTGGTTGTAAGGGTTATTCTGGTAACTGTAGTAGCCGGTGGTTGGAGGAGGGGTTGCGTAAGGGTAACCCGTGCTGGACAGAGTTGGATTGGTGTCGACGAGTAACCGTAGGGATAGGAATTATGGGCCGAGGCGGGATAGCCTGTGACAGGTCTATTCGGGTCTTCCATAGTCGTAGATTATAGAAATATTGTCTGGTCTTCCGAGGTGGTGGAGGCTGTGGAATTGATGGGGGCCGACGGATTTGGGCGGAGATGAGCAGCCGGGGTTGGGTAGTCGACGACTTCAGATTATGGTCAGGGTGAGGTGGGGGTGCAGTCAGGGAAGAAGATGAAGCTTGACTATTTTCTTTTTTTAGTTTAATTTAATTGTTAATAATATAGAAAAATAATGTTAATTCTAAATATACCATTTTACCCTCTCTAATTTAGTCAAAATTGGTCAAAATTCAATTTTATTGGTCAACTAACGGTCAAATGGACGGTTTCCATCCATCTGGACTTCGGTTGCATATTTATGAAAGGTTTGGGACTTTCGCTGGCACAAAATGAAGGTTTGGACAAAGTATGCTAATAAACGAAAGGTTTGATACCTCGATTGCAATTTTCCCTTTTTTTTATTAGCTCAAATCGCCACAAAAACATAATGTGATTAAATAAGGTAAATAGTCTATCTTGTGGACACTGGGATAGAAGCAGCAAGGGAAGTAAGGCGTTGGCCATTTTTATTTCTAGTTCAGGGAGAATACTAACACCTAGGGCTGTAAGCAAAAATCGCAAAACTGAAAAATCAAATCGAAACCGCATTTTAGAAATCGTCGGTTTGGTGCCACGTGGACCCGATCAACGAAATGATTTTGACCCAAACAAAACATGTCAAAATGGTTTTGTTTAAATTTGAGAATTTTAATTGCAGTTTAAAATCAAACCGGACTGACCAAAAAAATATAAAAATAAAAAAATGAAAAAATGAATTTTTTTGAGAATTCATCCAAATATGTAAAATTCAATAGTTTTGTCATTTCTGGATATTTTTGTCAATTCCTAATTTTCTAATACAGATATATTATTATTATTATTATCATCATCATCATCATCATCATCCAATAATCCTAATATATATTTAATAATTTCAAGACTAATATAATCCATTAAAAGCCTATTTCCTCTTCAAAATTTAGATAAACTTCAGTCGACATCCAATATAGCTTTGAGCCACCGGCACCACACACTTCTTTTTTAGATTTTTCACGCCTCTTCAAAGTTAAATTGAAATCCATTATACTAAATTGGAGACAAAGAGTTCCTAGACCTTCGATAATAATATTTACTACAAATAAAGTTTCAGATCAATAATTTTTTGGAACAAAATAAGATAAGAATTTGAAATTAAATGAGTTTCGTAACATCATACAAACATAAACTTGTGTAATTCTTTTTGTTTAATTAGTATCATTTCAGATATGATGATCACGAGATCTTGTTGGACATCATTATTTTTTTGGACTTTATATCTAGTTTAGTAGACTTCTAATGTAACGTTATTGTATCGTCATTAGCCTAAAAAATGTGAACAAAAATGAAAAAAAAAACTATGTTTTAATTTATTGTGATTTCACTCTGATTTAGTTGTTATTTAAATTTATAGTAGATATATTTAGCCCCTGTTTGAGCCATATTTTCCATATCATCATAATGAGAAAATTGACTATTGGAGAGGAGGCTAGGTCCCACACATGAAATAACATGTCAACAAAAACGGTTGGACTTGTGGAATAACGGTCCAAATTTTCATTTTTTTGTCCAAAAAATTTGGTTCAAACAGGGGCTTAGTTTGTTTTAGGTTTATTACTAGTGAGATATAAATATATATTAAATTCAATGAATTAATGACATAAAAGTAGACGAGCAAAAAAATATATGACGAAATCGACGGTTTAAAACCGGACCAAACCGTTAGGTTTATGTTTGAATTTTTTTCAAACCGTTCAAAATGATTTGGTTTAGGTTTGAATTTTTCTCAGACCGCTTTAAACGATTTAGTTTGAAAATCTGTTAAAAATCGGTAAAATCGGACTGCTTACACCCCTAGTAACACCTCACCCTCACGGTGGATCCTCGGAATTTTGAGTATGCATCTGCGATCGTTGATTATCGATGACTATAATAAAAATAAAAAATATCTATTACTTTGTTAAAACTAAATATATATTTTTCTATTACATTTGATGTTAACATCCGCCAAATATCATAGTGGATAAGATTTTCATATTTTTCAAGAGGAACACTGTTCAAATGTTTTTTTTATTAGACTAGTTTTAATCACTATGCTTTAAAATGGTGAAAAATATTGACCTAAAATAATTGCATAAAGGATTGCTCAAGACCTACTAAATGGGTACTCTAAACAACTGAGTTAGAAGAACTGTTTGAAAATAAATGAAATTACTGATAAAAAAAATTAATACCGACAAATTCAACTATGTCGGTCGTTGATGCTCACCCATCTCTAATAATGCTTAAATATCAAGAAAAGAAAGGCATTTGAGGCAAAATTGTTCTTCGACATCCTCGGGAGAAAATCAGCCATTCGACTTCCTAGCAAGGGCTCCCATACCATCACCCCCGCATAACACACCTACCCATTCAAATACTTCAAGCACGTGTAATATGACACAGTTAAATCTCGTATCTACCCTTGTTGGTTATATATTTTTCAAAAATTCATATGTCTCATAGTCATTTTTAATAACATTATCCTGATATAATAATTTTGCAAATAGATTGTTACATTTTCATTTTTTTTAAACAATATATCCTCCAATAAAGTACTTCTACAAAGTTTACTATAAAAGAACTCATATCAAATCGACCCTACATGTGCGATAAAAAGTCTTTTGAGTTTTGCTAGGCTTAAAAGTATAAAAACGTCTACTGATACGAATAAATAAGAAAGGAACTATTTGGGGCTTTTTTATAGAATCAAAGAGAAAAGTGGGTTCAACCGTGAGTGAAGAAGGAAAAAATGACGATTGATCATGTTAAGTAACAATAAAAAAATTGATTTTTTGACTTGAGAATCAGAACCAAATGGGGGCTAAGCAAGTTTTTTAACCCCCGTTTGGCCTCATTAAATTCTATTTTATTTTTCTCTCTTATATTTTCAACAACACATTTTTTCGTAAAATAATATTACACATAAATAAAAAAAATTCTTTTTTTCCAACTTCTCATTTTTCAAAAAAACACTATTCCAATTATTTCACTGTAGAATGTCAAGTAGACGGCACAGCAGCCTCTGAGGAAAATGTGAGAAAGACAAAAAAGAGAAATAACAAAGATATTGACTTTGCGGTCACAGGTTCTGGAAAAATTTCTGAAGAAGTGTTGACACAGCATAAGGTTACTGAGTCAAATGCAAATTCAAAGAAGGACAAAAACAAAATTACAGCCAATACTCTTGTTCAAAGCGAACATGAATTATTAGCCTTGAAGAAAGTTACTAATGATGCAGTTCGTGAAATAACAGTGAATGAACCCACTAAGAAACAGAAGGAGAAGAAAAAAAAGAAAAGCAAGCCAACTTTTGAAGTACTTGATGGTAATGAAAAACAATCAGAAGTAATGCCCAAGGTAACTGAAGAGAAAAGAAAAGATTTAAATGAAAGTAAAGATGATTATGTGGCACTTGTTGAATCTAAAGAGAAAAAGGAGGAAAAAAAGCTGAAGAAGGATGGTCTTCTTGAAGATGGTGAGGAGGGCAGCTTGAAAAATAAACGTAAAGTGGATGCTGATAAAGTTGTTAGTAGCATTCTATTAGAAGGGAATAGAGTACAAGATAAAAAGAAGAGGAAAAAGAAAGAAGCTACGGTGGAATTATATGTTTCTGATGCAGGGGTACCTGACAGAAAAAATATAATAACTAACAAATCTAAGAAGAAATCGTTCGAGACTGTGGAAGATGGTGCTAATGAATATAAGATGGCTTCCAAGAAAAGGAAAAGATTGGCTCATGATGAAGATGGAAAACAGGCTGTTGAGGAAGTAGCAGTTGAAGAAACGAAGCGCAGAAAAACTGATGGGCAGGAAGAAGCCAAGGATGTTGAGCTGCAAGGGAATGGTAGTCTCAACAATACTGGAGTGGAGAAATCCAGTGAGCCAAAATCCACAAGAAAACAAAGCAATAATTTTGCCGAGGTATGTCATTTCATTCCTTAATTTTCCTTTTTTCCTTTTTCAATAGTTTCTTCCCTTGTTATTTCTTGATTTACACATTACATACACAAGGAAATTGTATGCAAAAGAGAAATTGGTCAGCTAGGTTAGTCATGTCTATCAGATGCTTGTTTTGTAAGTGAAATGGAGCAAGATCAATTCTTGAAAGCTAAAACATATAGGAAGCAGAGAAATGAAAATAAATTTATTTTATTCAAAGTTGAGAGCTTCATAATAACAGTATATCGCCTTGGTAGTTTCGCAAATCAATTACAACACCACGGTATCTCTGGCTATTAATAGAATCAAGGACTTGCCTTGGCCTCTGGGCCATATTGACGTGCCTTTGATTTATTAACATTTGAATTAGTGGGTTAATCCACTGTTATTTAGCTTGAGCGTAATGCTAGGACCCATGTTGAATGTGATGGTATCTCTCTCATTTTTCAAATGCTTGTGGTAACTCTGCTTTCCTTTCTTTTGTTTCCTTTTTTCCCCATTTTTATGAGGATCCTTTAATTAAGGATATTTATTTTACTTCTTTTTATGGTAGACGTTGCTCTTTATTTATTACTTAAAGCTTCTTTTTTTTTTTTTTTTTTAACAAATGGACTAAAGTAAATTCTGCATGGAAATTGTTGTTGTGATCTTTTGAAGGTAGCGTTGTATCAAGTTGCATAATGGAAATAGTTGTGTAAATTCTTTCCCTTGGAAAGGATGAAAGTTTTGAATATTTGTATATTTCAAAAAAAATTGTGCGGGTATAGTTTGTAGATCATCTGTTGTAGATCTCACTTCAATAAATTTTGTATGGGGCGCTCAACTGTTGAAGTAATATTTAGAGTATATATTCATGCTGCTATTCTAAATCAATTAAACACGAAATCCTGAAATATAAAAAGTGAAGTATGGTCTCTGTAAAAATTAGCAATGTGCTTGCACATTCTGTTCTTCTCTAACAGAAAATACTGGCCCTGAATTGTGTTGTCATGACCTCAAGGGGTGAATGTTGATTCTTTTCTTAAAGATAAGTTTGATGGTTTATTGCAGCCCAAAACGGTGAATGCATTTCAAAGGGTTAAAGTTGATGAGGTGAAGTTTGTTGATGAGAGGCTTCAAGATAATTCATACTGGGCAAAGGTTTATTTTTTCCCTTTATTGATCCTTCTAATTCAATTGCACTTGTATATCTCTCGTCTATTTTTATGGGTACACTATGCTTTTGCAATATTTACATGTTCAAGAATTCGTATATACATATGTATGCAGGAATTTATATATTTTTACCTCCTCAATGGTATTTATGCATTTATGTATTATTTATTTTTTTCTTTTACATGACTTCCTCACAGGATGGAGCAGAAACTGGCTATGGGGCAAAAGCACAAGGAGTTTTGGGCCAGGTCAGAGGAAGGTATGTTATGCTGTGTTTTATGTGGTGAAATACAATTTCAAGCTTACCTTCTATGTTTATGGACAAGCACTGATTATGTAAAGAAGGTGGGTACTGTTATGGAGATGAACTGGGAAAAATAGATAAAAATGCATAGAATAAAAAGCTAACAGAAACTCACTCTAGCTGGTAGCCATGCTTGGAAGTTGATAACATTATGCTGCTGGGGCCCATCCTAGTATGGCTCTGGAAATCATGTTGTAAACAACAGAGATGGGGATAACTCACTAAGCAGTTAGTAGTGCCTTAATAATAACATATCATGGGGGTTTAAATGTTGTACTCTCTCTCTTTTACAGGGACTTCCGACATGAAAAAACTAAGAAGAAGCGAGGTAGCTATAGAGGAGGACAGATTGATCTTCAATCTCACTCGATTAAGTTCAATTATTCCGACGAGGAATGACTGGAGAACGGTTTAGGTTCAATTTTTCCGACGAGGCATGACTGGAGAAAATGACCAGTTTCAGTTACATGAACATCTTTACCCACTGCATGCTTTTTGCTATTATTGTGTTTCAATTCATTCATCGTGGAGGATCAATATGGTCGTCATTGTGTTAGCGTGCCATATTCGAATTTTGAGTTCATTTAAAATGCATATTGTTGTACTCTTTTGTTTAAAAAAATTTTGGGCTGCTGTTTTCTTCCTAATTTTTCTTTCTTTTTCCCCTTTTCACTGACTTTGAACAATGTCGGAATTTTTATCTTCACTTTTAAGATCACTTGTGCTTTAGTATTGTTGGTGGTGCATAACATTACGCTTTTTCTTATCGAGAGATTTGATTTACTAAAAGTAACAAGAAAACTCGCGTTGTATTTATCTCGATTCTTAATTGTGAAACTAGGATGGGATTCAATTGCGCATAGACTTGTAAATTGTAAGATTCATATGCAACCTATGGGTTACACGAAGCTCTTACGGTATAATATTTTCTACTAAACGTGGTGACTTATGTTCTACCTGTTGACACACAAAAGTTAAGCCCAAATCAAATAAGCTCAAGGAATGAAGTCCAATTGGAGGATTTCCAAATCAGATAGCCCAAAGAACGGTTCAATCAGGCAATGCAGGATAAAGGTCCAAATAGGGAAGTCCATGAACGCGATAATACTATCGTCCAAGGTTACAAGTCGCCCAATATTTGAGCGAATGGATTGCTATGCAGTCGTCCAGAACTATAACCCTGTTCTCGCCCAAACCTTCGAGTCGTCCAAGATCTTAGCAAACATAAGATGTTATGGTTACCCAAAGGTGCGGTTAATGAAGCAGTTATTGAGTAGCCTTATCAAGTTCCACGATTTTAGGAATTCAATTGAAGACGGTTGAAAGACAAAAATAATGGCAGTAGTTAGAGAAGGCAGTTCCATGACAAGTTGGCCACTATGAAGAAAGTGGGCGGTTATAGAACGATCAAGCAGTTTTTAAGCGGTTGATCACGAAGAGATCATCCAGAGAGTATAAAAAGAAGAAAAGACAGAGCAAGAGACTCGAATCAAACACTCTCAAACAGGGAATATGTAACTTTCAATTTCTTAGTTTAGATTTAAACACTTCTTTTTAATAACTTGTGTGCTTGCACCCCTTGGAGGCGTTCTATTTTTATTTTCCAATTGTAAAGTCATCGCCAATAAAAACACCCATTTTTTAGACTTTGGCTCAAGAGATTTGTCCATTATACAATTGTCTGATCCCTTTTTAATTGTTAGCGACTAACCCGCGTGAAACAATTTGGCACGCCTGGTGGGACAATGGTGTTTGGTGTTGAAGATACAAAAGGTGAAACAATATGCCTCAGAGTCAGATAAGGAAGCAGCAAGTCAGGGAGGAGTCCAGTCTGTGATCGAGCGATATGAGGAGCAGCATAGCTCTCCACGAACAGATGGACAAAATCAGAGCAGTAACAGTCGTTACGAATCAATGACAGAGTTGAGTTCTCGAACTATGCGTGCACTACTTGGAGAACTCACACAAGATGTCATTGAACAAGTAAATCTTCGAAACATTCATAATATGGAAAGATTTACTCAGAATGGGAATGAACATTATGACAACATGGCCAAACAACCGAACACTTTGAACGAAATAATGAATAAGTTAGTAGACCAAATTTGTCAACCAGTTATGGCTCTTGTAAACCACTTTCAAACTAGGACAATTGTGGGACATAATCCCCTAGTCCTAAATCCACGTCAAGGGGTTGAACCACCTTTCGGTCCCTCTATTTCGAACCAAGGGGATAATGTAATGCCAAATCAGAATAATGGTAGTAGTACGCCTAACTTGGAGGGTAATCCAAATGTAAGAGATAATGTCCTAAATAATGGGCAAAATACCCCACGTGTTAACGAGAGAATAAATGTTCAGGCTAATGGTAACAATGACCCAAATCATGGTAACTTTGTTGCCAATCAAGGACCAAACATCGGGCCTCAAACAAATCAATCGGTTAACCAACCTGTAGGAATTCTATATGACCCCAACGTCATGTTGAGGAATCAAATTATGGAAATCGTATAGGATCAGATGACTTTTGGGGTACGTCCTGTCATTAGGCCGACTTACACAAAGTCATATCCTGATTAGGTAGACCAGGCATATCCATGGCTTAGAGGGTATAAAGTGCCAGAATTCTCACTGTTTATCGGTTTAGGAGAGGTGTCTACTCTAGAACACATAGGGCGATTCATACTGCAAAGTGGAGATGTAACTGATTACCATAAAATGAGGCTTTTCTCTAGTTCATTAACAGGAGTAGCTTTCTCCTGATTTATCAATTTGCCAGCGAACTCTGTTCAAACATGACAACAATTGGAACAATTATTCCACGCTCAGTTTTATAAGACTGAGTCTGAAATTATTTTAGCTGATTTGGCGAATCTACGTCAAATGCCAAACGAATAGGCAAAATGTTTCCTCCAAAGGTTCAAGACAGCAAGAAGTAAATGTTTTGTATCTCTGCTCGAAAAAGAGTTTGTCAAAATCGCTCAAGGTTGTTTGAGCTTTGATTTGAAAAAGAAATTTCAAGACAAGGAATTTCCTGACTTTTTCCAATTGAGCGCGAACGTGAATAGGTATGAACGATTGATAAGAGAAGAAGAGCAGATAAAAAATTCTAGTAAGGGGACTTATTATAGAGACCCAAATTTTGATATTCATACCATCAATAATGAGTCATACGATCAGACCAAAATGTGTTTGGTCTAATTAGTCAAAGGAGATACGTATACTTGTCCTATAATGGCTAAGCCTAGACCATCGGGCAAAGATGAGCCTATGAAAGATTAAAACATAAAAGCTAGAACGTTCTCGTTCGATGTAACCAAAGCTGACCTTATATTTGATAAATTATATAAGGATAAGCAGATAAAATTGAGCGATAAGCATAAATTGTCAAACCCTGAACAAATTAAGGGTAAAAAATATTGTAAGTGACATAATGCATGGTCACATTTGACTAATAATTGCTTGGTTTTTGGTCATGTGTTACAGGATGCCATTGAATCAGGACGAATTACGTTCGATGATAAGAAGAAGATGGCAATGGATGAAAATCATTTTCCACATCCACTTGGAGTGAATATGGTGATGTCTGGTTTCAAAAACAAGTTGCTAAAATTCAAGTTGGTTATAGATGATGGAGAAGAAGACCCTGGACTACATCCCAGTGTCTTTGAGCGTATTAAAGGGAATGAGCCAAAAAAGAATGAAGACGTCTTGTGTGCAAGATGTAAAAGAGAAGTGAGTGAGAATATGCAGAAACCAGGGATATAACAGTATCTCCATCGCCCTACTTTCTTCCCAAACGCTCAGCCTGGTAGAGGGCGAGCTACATCGTTCTATAAGGGACCGCCTTTTGAGAGGCAGTTCAGGCCAGTAAATAATGGGAGAACATTCAGGCCGCAACCTCGCCAACCAAATGTATGACATTCGTTCCAGTATAATGCAGGAAAGGCCATATCCTTCAACGAGATGATTAGAACCCAACAAAGGCGTTTCCAACGAAATTATGGACGAATGATGAGGCAATAACAAGGAGTGCCACGTCCTAAGGCGCCTAAACTACTCGAGGTAGCCAATCAAAATGTTCTCAAAGACAGTGAAGAGACTGGTACAGATGAATCAATGAAGGAGTTGCCAGAATCCTCTTCTGGGAAATCGGAGTTTGAGCGAGACAGAAGGGATGGAGAAGATCCAGATCAGCCCCTTACTATTCAGTTCGGTACGTTACCTCCTGTCGTGGCTAATAACTATTTACTAGCCAATGAGTTCAAGAATAAAGAGAAGGAAGAAGAAGAAAGAGAAGATAACGAAGGAGAAGCATGCGTGCTGGAATATGAAGAATGTCAGACTTCTAGAGAGGCCTACAATGGTGAGGAAGATGATGGTATGATAGACATTGAAGAGGAAATCGATCTGGAAGCAGAAAGAAGAAGAAGAAGAGGAGTATCGTACAATACTCTGTTGAAGCAACTACATCGAGAGGGAATTCGTGAAGTAGACTTATTGGGAGAACCATCTGGGCGTTCTTTCTATTTTTACGTGCTGTATGGGACGCCCAAAAGGAAGAAGAAAGTGCCTCGCTCTGAAAAGTATGGATCACCTCCAAGAATAATGCCTCCTCCCACAGATTGGGTAACAGAAGATGAAGCATTAGAAAACAGTAAAAATGAAATTCAAGAGACAGAGGCTCAGTGCGATATGATGCACGTTGACTTATCACAAAAGGATAACTCAACAGAGGACAAGCAGGAAGTAGAAATAGAGGCTACTGAAAAGGTTATTTTTAAGCGGCCAGCCATGAAATTGACTAAATACTTGAGGCCGTTGTACGTTAAAGCTCTAGTTAACGACATACCGGTGGTAAAATTGCTTGTCGATAATGGAGCAGCTATAAACACCATTCCATCTAGGATGATGAGGAAATTTGCAAAGACAGAAGAGGATATGATTCCAACAGAAGTCATCCTTACAAGTTTCAATGGAGGAGCAACTGCAGCTAAAGGAGTTATGCCATTGGACATAATTATAGGGACAAATACTAGGACCACAACCTTCTTTGTAATAGATGGTCCTACTAGTTACAATGTGTTATTGGGAAGAGATTGGATACACGGAAGTCGCTGTATACCCTCATCGCTTCATCAATGCTTGGTTTTTTGGAATAACAAAGGTGAAGTATAGGTGGTGCAGGCCGATCATAGGCCTTTTGTCACAGAAGCAAACTTAGTGGAAAGGTTTATGTACGAAGGAAACTATGGACCTTGAAATGTTCAGTCAGATGAGGCCAAATATAGTGGCCCTAGAAGAGCTAGTAATTGGCAAAAAAATAATCAAGGAGTCTTGAATGAATTCTAAACAACAAAAGCAAATGGCCGATATTCAAGCCTTCAAAGCCAAATTAATGGCTTTCAATAAAGAATGCAAGGACAAGACGAAAGAAGAGGCAACCCTGAAAACGTTGAAAGACAAATTAGCAGTATTCGAACTGGAACAAAGTATTGGCCGAGAAGTCAACAAGGTGGATTGTTTAGAAGAAAAAGTGCTTACAAGGGAGCTGGACGATGAAGTAATGCAGATCATCAAGTCTGGATACGCTCAAGTACAAGACCCTCTGATTAAAGTAAATATTGGCAATGAAGGAGAAGATCGTCCAACATTCATCAGTCAGATGCTCGATCAAGAGGTTAGTGATAAATTAATCGCTTTGTTAAAGGAGTATAAAGATTGTTTTACTTGGGAATATGAACAAATGCCTGGTTTAGATAGAGACTTGGTGGAACATAGATTACCAACTAAGCCTAATTTTAAACTTCATAGGCAACCTCCTAGACGTTTTGCTTCTAATGTACTCCCTGAGATTAAGAAAGAGATAGAGCGATTATTAAAAGCAAGCTTTATTAGAACAGTCAGGTATGTCGAATGGTTATCCAATATTGTGCTAGTACTAAAAAAGAATGGTAAACTAAGGGTGTGCATAGACTTTAGGAATTTAAATATAGCCACACCCAAAGATGAGTATCCAATGCCCACAGTAGATTCTTTAGTAGACTCAACTGTCGGACACGTCATATATTCTTTCATGGATGGGTATTCATGATACAATCAAATTTATATAGTTGAGGAAGACATACACAAAACTGCCTTTAGATGCCCTGGATCTCTAGAATGTTTTGAATGGATAGTCATGCCTTTCGGCCTGAAAAATGTAGGAGCAACTTATCAAAGGGCAATGAATTAATTTTTCATGATATGATAGACAAGTTTGTTGAAGTGTATGTAGATGATATAGTGGTCAAATCCATTAAAGAAGAGGGCCATTTCGAACAGTTAAGATATTCATTTGAACGAATGAAGCAATATAAACTAAAGTTAAATCCTTTGAAATGTGCATTTGGTGTTAATGCAGGGAACTTTCTTGGTTTCTTGGTACACAAAAGAGAGATTGAACTTGATAAAAATAAAGCGAAGGCCATTTTAGAGGCCAAACCACCTAGCAACAAAAAAGAATTGCAAAGGTTTCTAGGCTAAGTAAACTTTTTAAGACGCTTTATTTCTAACTGTGCAGGGTGAACTAAAATCTTTTCGCCACTTTTAAAGTTGAAAAATCAGGACGAATTCGTCTGGAAAGAAGAACATCAAAAGGCTTTTGAAAGCTTGAAAACATATTTATCAAGTCCACTAGTGTTGGTGTCACCAATCCAAGGACGGCCAATGAAAGTGTATGTATCGACTGAAAGAGAATCAATAGCTGGAATGATCGCGCAAGAAGACCAATTTGGTGAAGAGAGGGCGATTTACTACTTGAGTAGACGGTTAACAAAATGTGAATGTAATTACTCTGCTATCGAAAAATTATGTCTTGCATTGTATTTCACATGTACAAGATCAAGGGCTTATTTATGGCCCATAACCGATTATTTGATTTCTAGAATAAATTTGGTTAAATATATGTTCTCTCGCCCTATTTTACACCAAAGGGTAGGCCTTTGGACATTAGTTTTATCAGAATTCGAAATACAATACATACCCCAAAAGGCAGTAAAAAAATTAGGCTTTGGCTAATTTTCTAGCCAATTATCCATGCTTTGACATGCCTGAAGAAAATGAATTAGAAATCAATTCGTTCGAACTAAAACCTTGGGTGTTGTATTTCGATGGGTCAAAAACCTCTACAGGTGCAGGAGTAGGAGTAGCATTGATAAATCCTTTAGGGATTTGCTACAAGTTCGCATTCACTTTGGATAGGATGTACACCAACAATTAGGCCGAATATGAAGCCTTAATCGTGGGCCTAGAACTAATGATAGATATGGGGGTAAAGAACGTAATCATTAGAGGCGATTCTCAATTGGTAATTCACCAATTGATTGTTGATTTTAAATGCCAAAATGATTCCATCATGAGTCAATATGAAATCGCCCAAGAATTGTTAGAAGAATTCGACCAAGTAGAACTTCAATGCGTTAATAGGATATATAATGACGTGGCAAATGAGTTGGCTCAACTGGTCTCAGGGTACTCAAAGGTTTTAAATTGGAAGTCTACTTGTGAGTATGAAACCATATTACCCGTGATCCAAAGAAGGGCGAGAAGGATTGAACTTCATTGCATACAAGATAGAGATACAATGGATTGGAGAACAGAGATTAAAATGTTCCTTAAAAAACCCAATGAAGGAAATAATAGAAACTAAAGCTGCGTTTGCTAAATTATACACTAATAGATGAAGAGTTGTTTAAGAAACGCTCTGATGGTATATTGCTAAAATGTGTAAGTTTGCACAAAGTCAGGACGATCATGGTTGAAGTGCACGAAGGGATATGTGGAGCTCATCAAGCTGGCCAAGTTTGCACGAAGTCAGGACGATCATGGTTGAAGTGCACGAAGGGATATGTGGAGCTCATCAAGCTGGCCAAAGGATGAGATGGTTAATTATTAGGAATGGATATTTTTTGCCAAAGATGTGAGAATTATACGTTCAGTATGCAAAGAGTTGTTTAGCATGCCAAAAGCATGGTCCAATACAAAGGGCGCCAGCACGAGAGTGGCACCTATTATTAAACCTTGGCCGTTAAAGGGTTGGGTGATAGACCTGATAGGGAAGATTTATCCCCCATCGTCCAAACAACATACTTTTGTCATAGTTGCAACTGATTATTTCACTAAGTGGATAGAGGCGGTACCTTTAAAGGAGATCACCCAAAAGAATGTCATAGAATTTATCCGCGATCACATCATTTATAGATTTGGAATTCCACAAACTTTGATGGTAGATCACGGAACATCTTTGAATGGGGATCAAGTGAATAAATTTTTGAGCGAGTTTGGGGTTAAATTAGTGAACTCCACACCATATTACGCTCAATCCAACGGATAAGCAGAATCTTCTAATAAGATTCTAAAAAATATTATAAGGAAAATGATAGATGAAAATGCCAGAAATTGGTACGAATGTCTAAACAAGGCCTTATGGGCTTATAGGACGTCGCTTCGGTCAAGTACAAAAATTACTCCTTTCCAACTTACTTATGGACGAGGTCGTTTTGCCTATGGAAATCAACGTGCAATCGATCAGAGTGTGTTTGCAACATAAGTTAAGTGGTGATGAATATACCGAATCACTAGTTCAAAACTTATTGGAGTCGGATGAATTAAAGTTAGACGTCCTAGATAGATTGCAGGTTCAAAAACGAAGAATTGCTAAATTTTATAATAAAAAAATTATAGCCAAGTCGTTCAGCCTGGACGAATTGGTTTGGAAAACAGTACTCCCTTTGGATAGCAAAGATCCAAAGTATGGCAAATGATCGCCCAATTGGGAAGGACCATATAAAGTAAATAATGTGTTGCCTAATGGAGCCTATCATTTGGAAGATTTAGACGGTATCAAGCACATGAGATTCATTAATGACAAATATTTAAAAAAATACGTTCCTTCCTTATGAGAAAATGAACAAATAAAAGCATAATCAAAGCGCATTGAATGATCGTAGAGTAAAAAGGGCCAGAGCGAAATACGTTCAAATAAATTCCTTTATTATCAAACGTTCATTACAAAGCTGCAAAATACAAGATGCTAAATGCTCTATAAACTATAATTAAGAGCAAACTTATCTCCCGGTCGATCGCCGAGTAAGAGGGTGTACTGGCCTTGATCGCCATCCCGATCGCACCGCTGCAAAGGCAACCAGAGAGGCCGAGAAGCACTCTCAGCAAGCAGAAAGGAAGATGAAGCGCCTTCGCATCGCCTTCCTAAATGCATCGCTGCAATGACGGGCAAGGAGGTTGAGAAGCACTCTCAGCAAGCAAGGTGGCTTGCAGGCGCCCTAAAAAATTATCTTCCATCATCGAACTCCCTGTAAGGAATATGGAGACGATGAGAAGAACTTCGCTGGCCAAAGAATATTTCCTATATCTCCCATACCAAAGGTGACATTAAGAAAGATGGCCGAATGGGCGGATAAGATGATCCATTTCCATGAAAAACGAAGGTTTTGGATTGACTGTCAAAATGCCAAACAATGGCATCAAATTGATTTTTTGAAGGAGAAAATGGAAATGAAGATGGAAAGTGTGAAGTATACGTGCATTTATAGGAGGGTGAAGGTGAAGAGACAGAATATGAACAGCCACATTCGTGCCTAGCAAATGGAATTAAGTGGCCCAAAGTCTTGGGAAAAGAGGCAGAAATATCAAGAGAAAATGTGCAAATAATTTTAGCATAAAGCAGTTAAATGCTTGAGCAATTGACGATTAAAAAACAAACGTCAATAAATACACAAGAAGCTAAAATAGTTATTCATTAACAATGATGGCTGCTGTCATGATTAAAATTAGCAATGGATATCAGTACAAGGTTACAAAGGGAAAGTCAATACGAAATTACAAAAAGAAAAAGTTAAGACATTATATGTCTTAATTACAATTTGCCCCATATCAAACGAATTCTTTCCCTAAGTCTCCCCCAGTCCTCGCTCTGCCGAGAAGAAGTGATATTCAATTCAGCCACAACATCATCATCAACTTCTATCTTCTTGTACTGCTCGACCAAAGATTTAATTCGCTCAATTCTTTGGGAGGCATTACGATTTTTAGCAGCCATTCTCGCCTTGCAGTCGTCCATCTTGGCTTGAAGCTCCTTCATCTGTACAGCCAAACTAGTTATCAAAGAGTCTTCAATCGTGAATTTGGAAGAGATTTCTTTCAATTCGTCCTCAACTTTGTTGATCTCCAGAAGTAAGGACTCTTTTTCAGATACAACGCGAAGATATTGAGTACTTTTGGCCTTCAGTTCAACATTTTTGGCCAGCAAGGAGATGATCTTGGAATGGACAACTTTCAACGTTGCTTTAAAATCAGCAGAAAGATTGAGCGACGGAAGTGTCAGTGCTTGCTCCAATTTCGCATTTAAATGCTCAAGCTTATCCTTATGCTTGGCAGCACTAACCTTACCGATGTCCATATCCATGAAGGACACATACTCAAATATCGACTGGTTGAGGAATTTCATATCTTCTTCTGAAGAAGCAGAAGGACGACTGGCTGAAACAAGGCGAGATGTCTTGACTTGCACCCAGGAAGTGAACAAGTCTTGGATGGAACGCACAATTTTATCAGCATCCTGCAAAGAAAGTTACCAACATTGAAGGTTTTCACTACACTAAACAAAGTGAAAGTAAAGGTGAAGCAAAGATTACCTCATCAGCAATCTTGGAAGGTGGCATGTCCCCAGCCAAATCTACCACCTGTGGCTCCACCATTTGTGAGGACTTCCCCTTGTCTAAGCAAGAAAAACTTACCGCAATGGGCAGACTCATGGGAGCATCTGCAGAACTCAAAAAGCAACAAATCAAAAACCAATAGCACAAGCAACCTGCATCAAAAAATGAATTACCTTCCGCTTCGACGTTTGGGGGGTTGACGCCCTGGTAAGAAGGTGGCTCATCCATTGGTTGTGATGAAGATTCTGGGATTGAAGATTTCTCTTTAAGCGTAGTCCCTTCATCAGCTAGTTTGGACGAAGCAGTCTCAGCAGAGGATGATGGAGCAGGAGCTGCCAACACCAAAGCCTTCAAAGGAGAGGCTGAACTTTTCTGAGAAATCTAAATAAACTATCAGCACATAGAAAAGTTTCAAGTATGGAAATGTATGCTTGTGAGTAAACCAATTTAATTACCTTCCTCCTGAAGACGAGAGGGGTGTCATCATCATCATCAGCATCATCCTCCAAAATAGGAGATGCTGTGTCCGTTTGCGGTTGGGGGCACTTTTAGCTGCAGTGGGCTTGGCAGGAAGAAAAGTCGATGGACGAGCAGACTGTTTAGCACGAGCAGGGGAAGAGGGACTCCTAATGGACATAGGAGTGACCAAAACAGGAGAGGTGGAAGAAATGTTTGGCTGGTCCAGTGAATGGAAAGTATGATTGGCATCAGTCGCAAACAATCTGCGCTTCACTGACGGTCAGAGTCATTCAAAAAGGGAATGGATGGCACGGCTAGGATTAAAAGGGGCTAATGAAAAGTTGCTCGTCAAAAGAATATTGCGAGCATTTATAGCTTCTGCCTCTGCCTTATTAATGGTGTGGAAGCGGTCTATTAAATTTCTTGAATAGCAAGGAAGAACGGGCCAAGTTTGGCCAAAGCCAAGTTGGCGAGCAAAAAATTGGGGAGCGTATATTTCAACCCCAGCTTTAGCATTGGTTCCAGTTAAAATATCATGAAACAACTCCCTCCCAGTCAAAAACTGAATCCAAATGAACAGAGAAGTGCTCGCACTATCCATAGTGGATGGAGGTTGCACATAATCCGGAGTCAAAAAGGGAGGAAAAGGAAAGAAGGAAGGGATTGAATCCAAAGCATAAAAGAATGAAAAAATGTCCCTTCTGGACATATTTACAGGAGTCGGGGGATTAATGACTAGCCCATAGCAACTAGCAGAAGGAGTGGAAAAGGATGGAGCACCAAGCGATGGAAAATAGGCTCTCAACCACATCTGAGTGAACCAAAGAGGCCCACTACCAGTGGGAGATGCACCATTCTTCAATTGGGATTGAAGAGAAGCAATGCCTCTATAGAGGGCAGCTAAAAAGAAAGAACACAAATTTAGAGGCCTACCACGCGCCAACTCGTGCGCTATGGGTAAATAGCTCATGGAGGGCTTCAGGCTTGGCACACACAAAATGTATTTACAAAGCCAAACCTGAAGAAAAGCCACACGCTCAGTATGGGAAGGCTCAGCGCTCGAGTGGTTATGACAGGTTTGTAGGGTTGAATAAGACTCGGTGAGTTTTTTATCAAATTTTGGGGCGACACCAGAAATCAAAATACCAGGAAAAATGGTATCGCCCAAAGGTGGCAAATTTATTAGGGCCTCAACATCCCTTAAGGTAATGGACATAGGACCAAGAGGAAAAACAAAAGTATTATAATCGGAAGACCAAAAACTTAAAGCGGTTGGAAAAAGTACTGGGTCAAAAATAGGGGGTTGAATAGAGATTTCTAACAAATCAGAAATCCTAACACTATCAAAAATTGCCTTAGTAGGACCATGGTCCACAAGGCGAGCATGTCATCTACAGAAAATGACATCAGATTTAGGCCAAGTGCGAATACCTCTTTCGCGAAGCGGCCTCAGCGGCAAAGAGTTTAGAAATGGAGGGCCCTAAGTACAAGGGAACAGTCGACCGACCGCCGCTTGTTCGATGGCTTCGACGTTGTTAAATGAAGGACATAGATAGAATTCATTGAGTTCAACATTGACTGGTGCAAGGAAGTTCGGAGTTATATATGGCCGAGTGAGGAGTTTCTGGAAGTCTTCGAAACTGAAGGAGTCACTAGACTGGGATTGTGAAGCAGTCATTAGGAACGAAATAGAGTTTGTCGAAGTTACATAGCAGAGAAGCAAGAAGATGAACAGTAATATTGCGAGAGAGAAGCGCGAAACAATGAGGCGTGATTTAGTGGTGCAATAAAATGACGTGTATTTGGGGGTTATAAGGGTTTGCAAACGTCGCACCTTTTCAGGCTATGGAAGAAAATAATGATTGAAATCCTTGGAAATTTCAAGTGTTGCTGGGAAACACAAAGTGAATATGGCAAAAATTAATAATTGGTATTAATTCTGCCATATTGGGGGGGTAATTGTTAACACACAAAAGTTCAGCTCAAATCAAATAAGCCCAAGGAATGAAGCCCAATTGGAGGATCCCCAAATCAGATAGCCCAAAGAACGGCCCAATCAGGCAATGCAGGATAAATGCCCAAATAGGGAAGCCCATGAACGCGATAATACCATCGTCCAAGGTTACAAGTCGCCCAATATTTGAGCGAATGGATTGCTATGCAGTTGCCCAGAACTATGATCCTGTTCTTGTCCAAACCTTCGAGTCGCCCAAGATCTTAGCAAACATAAGATGTTATGGTTACCCAAAGGTGCTGTTAATGAAGTAGTTATTGAGTAGCCCTATCACATTCCATGATCCAAGGAATTCAATTGAAGACGGTTGAAAGACAAAAGTAATGGCAGCAGTTAGAGAAGGCAGTTCCATGACAAGTTGGCCACTATGAAAAAAAGTGGGCAGTTATAGAGCGATCAAACAGTTTTTAAACTGTTGATCACGAAGAGATCATCCAGAGTGTATAAAAGGAAGAAAAGACATAGAGCAAGAGACCCGAATCAAATACTCTCAAACAGAGAATATGTAACTTTCAATTTCTTAGTTTAGATTTAAACACTTCTTTTCAGTAACTCGTGTGCTTGCGCCCCTTGGAGGCATTCTGTTTTTATTTTCCAATTGTAAAGTCATCGCCAATAAAACACTCATTTTTGAGACTTTGTCTCAAGAAGTTTGTCCCTTATACAATCGTCTGATCCTTTTTTAATTGTTAGCGACTAACCCGCGCGAAACACTACCAGAGTCCAACTCTTGATTAAAAATAATAATCATCAAATGAATCTTGGGTATTTTATAAAATTAGACATAACAGGAAATCATGCACACAATGTTACGGAATTCTAAGTATTTTACAAAAATATCGAAGACAATTAAAACTAATAAATTTGATCTCTCTTTACAATAGTCAATTTAAGCATATAGATGAGGTGATTTAGGGTAAATTCATTGCATCAAGTTTTACCGTCAAAAACGGTGTGGATTTTATGTCTTTAATGAGTAATCTTTAACTACTCTCAACTCTTCAACTGTTTGAATTTCAATTTTGCTATTTGTACCTTCGAGATTGACACTCCCTCATAAAAGAGGGGGCCCATAATTATTTTATTAAGTGTGAGGCCCCCTCTTGTGATGGGGTGTCATCCTGTACAAATAGTAAAACTCTTTGAATTTATCTACTTATACATAATATTTTGCACCCCTTCTTACAGAAACAGTGGTGGCTGCAAAATGTATGTTTTCTATATATATAGCAAGCTCCTTATGATTAAGTTCAACCAGTAAAAACGCAGCAGAGTCTCTTACAAAGCTGCTCCCAACAAGAACGGAAATAATGACACTATAATTTGATACTTTCCAACATCTACGAGAGAGAGAGAGAGAGAGAGAGGAAAACCAGTTCTTAAAGAAAGACACGAAAAGTGGAGAAATATAAAGATAAAAGGAGCCCCTAAGCCAGCTAGGAAGTACTGTGAAGAGAACATAACACACTTAAGAATTGTATTCATCAATTGGCGGACCCAAATACGGAATTCCATCCATTTCCGCTTCTTGGGGCATTTCAATCTCTTCAAGCCATCCATAACAATGGCCATCATCCTCTACCTTTGTAAATTCTTCTATATCTGCAGGTGCAAATAGAGAGTCAATAGAAAGAACTACAATAAAGAAAATGGAAATGCACTGAAAATAAGATAGCACAACCTTATATTGCATGCATTTCATGCAGTATGAGATTTGGGGCGCGTTTGGGGTATGATGTACTTCGTCCGAACAGGCTATCATAGTCATATTATGAGCTGCATCCCAGTTATAAAATAGGATGCTGCTAGAACTCTATACAAATGAATAGGTTCAACCAGCATCGTGTAACTGTAACACAGCAGCATTCAAGAATCCTATTCATGGAACTGATGACATATTTCTTGCAAAAGGAGTCAGACTTCCTTAGAATCGAATTCTCATTTGGATTTAGTTGAAGATGTCAATGTGAAGTCATAAATTCAACCATTCGAAAGGGAGCTGAAGCCCTCCTTAGAAGGAAGTCTCCCTTTAAGTTTGGACTAAGAGACGAGTCATAAATTCAACTATTCAATTTTTTTCTCCCAAGACTGACCTTTTTCCAAGTGAACTGTACCTTGATACCACATTCTTTGATAGATATGCAAGCTCTCTAGGTTGCATTACCCTTTAGGTCAGATTAATTGTGCTTAAAAAATGACCACATCCTATAATATCTAAGAGTTGGAAGATATGCATTTCTATGTGGTTTGGAAGGGGAAGAAAATTGGGCATTTCTAGGACAGAGAAGTTATTCACAATGTGTAATTCAACAGTTCTTAAAATATGGATTGATGAAGAAGTATGCATTCATGCGGCCGATCTCAAATTTATTAAGAGCGACACATACTTTGTTGCTGACCAAAAAACTCTTTAACGGATTATACTACGAAATGAGATTATTTCCTTACTTGACGAAGCACCAAATGAAGTCTCTCTGTAATATGAGCAATCCCGGTCATCTTCTTTAGAATATGGAGGTCCAAGAACATCAAGAATAGCAGATGGGGTTACAGCAATGAATTCATGGATATTTCCTCCTGATGTTGGATATAATACAGAAGTGTCACATGGTGCTGTGAAGTTCCTGTTTGCTTTTATCCTTGCCCGTCTCACTGCATGCAATTCCATCAATATCTCATTTTACAAGATCACAGTTAGGGTAGGGCGTGTTTGAATGGCCTTTTCAACTTTTGAAGTGTTTGCTTGCCATTTTTTTTCCATGAAAAATATTTTCCAACCTTTGAAAATATGCCAATCAAACACACCCTTAGAGAATGTTCCATAAGCTGTAATGCTTGGAACTGATAAATAAGATTTGTAACTTCTTTTCCTTCTTAAAAAATTCCGTACATTCCTTTAACCGAACATATCATACTGGTGGGGTGGAAGAGAGACGGGAAAAACAACTCACCTTTAGAGGGCGAATCGTAGTTATCAGAATCGAGGGGATCAGCCCAATCATATGATTTAATGTGCACTGTCCCTAATAGAAGCTTGCTGAAAACAGTCATCCCTGGATGATTATGGAGAGGTATGACAGCAGTTGCAGGGAGAAATAAAAGGCATAGCTGTGGAAAGCATAGAACAAAGTGAATAGAATTACTAATTTAGCTTGAATTCACAATAGATTCCTAACTATGCACTGGAGGAGTTAATTTTACAAAGACAGATCTTGGATTTAATAGATTAGGTTCATATTTGTACTGAAGGACAATAATTGAGAAAAAAGACACCAGAGAGAAAATCTTACTGAGAAATTATGGCATTTGTAGATGGTAGCAGATGCAACTCTAGGATTCCCTTCAACTACTGCACTCTTAGGTTGAAAGAATTGCAGATCTCTACTCAGCCCCACATCTTCAGGTTTCATAACATCTACAAAATTATGGTAATAAAAGACTGATCAGAGAAATAAATCGCTTTAGAGAGTAAGAAATTCCAAGTACCTAACTGAGTTAATGTTTTCCTCTTCATCGGTTACACGAATGCTTCTTCTCCATTGGCATTCAAGAAAATTAAATTAGGAAACCTCGTTGTGGTAATTATTCTATTATGGTAAGGATTCTTCAAATTTTTCCCTTAAGAGTTCTTTACCTAGGCTGTGGACCAAGATCACGGTCAAGACGACATTTAAATAAATTAATATGTTCATCTCAAATGAGTTTGTTTAATGAGGTGGTTCAATATGATCTAAGGACGATTGTTGTAAGATCAACTAGTTTATGAAAAATTGTGACGAGATAGTTCCACAGTTAAGTATAACTGATGCCATGGATTCACATTGTTTATGTATCAATTCCAATAGTGAAGCCAGCCTAAATTCAATACCTTAAGCTTTAAGGAAATAATAACCCTCTTGGAGTTTGAAATTTGAGCCAACAATCTCAAGATATTGGATCAAAGAAAAAAAAAAAAAAAAAAAAATGTAATCCACCTTGGATCCCAAAAAGATCCCAAAAAAGTGTAAAGAACAACATATCAGACATCATTAACATACATATGCATTTTCCAACTGTCAAACTCTTAACGAGATGGCTCAACTTGATATTAAAGCCAGCTAAGATTCTAAGTTTTAAATTTTTAGACGAAGAGACACACACTACTCACCAAGAATGTTGCACAATCTTTGAACATCACTGGGTGGAGGAACAGTGCCAGGGCCTCTGAAAACTTGTTGGCATGAATCAAATAGCGTCTGCAGTGTACTTGAAAACATTTTCACAGTTCTCTTTACTTGAATTCTCTCCTTTCTTTTGCACCTCTTCTTCTTGATAACCCTATCAACATTATTTTCAACTCTGCTCGATCTCCTTTGCTCCACCAGACCTACAGCCTCCGTTGTCATCAACAAAACTTAAAAATATAAGGTTGTTTTTCCTTTACCCAATCAAGAATCTCTTTAACCTTCAAACTGTTTTTGCATGCAAGAGATATATATAAATGTGTTTGTGTGTGTAGAAATAGATATTCTCTTTTGAATTTTCTTGGTCTTCTTCTTGGTCTGATATAATTGGATTTGGGATGAAGAATTTAGTGGGGAACTTTGGAGGAAAAAGTCAAGTGGAAAATTGTGGGTGGGATTGGGAAAAAGAGCAAGATATTAAAGGATAGATGCAAGATGGGAGGAAAGAGAGAGGGGGAGAGAAAAACCATGGGCTATGGGAAGAGTAGATAATAATATGTGCATGGAGTGAAAGAAAATATTGAGTTGAATAATGGAATGTTCGTCATTATCGGGAGTTTCATCTCAAAATTTTAAATTATTACTTCATATTGAAGATATGGTGTCCATATCTGCTGTTCAAAATTGAATATCCAATTTACTTAGTATTCAATAATTTAATGATACATTATGTTACACTTATTTTTAAACAGAAACAGTAGTGAGAGAAAAGTAAAACATGTTAATTTGAAGTGATGTGTTAATAAATCATTGAGTGGACAATCAATTTTGAAAAGCGGATCTCAACTCAAAGATATATAATCATTTTTGTTCAACTAATAGATTAAAACTAAATCAAAATCAATAATCAATTATGATCATATAATTCATAAAATTCATAACTTTTTAACCATACATTTTATCAACTTTTATCAAATTTAATATATGATTTTTATCTAAACCAAACAAGGGTGTAATATATATTTACCCTTAAAACTTCCTGCAAGATCTTGTATGAGAATATAAATTTTGAAATGCAATAGTGGAGTCAAATTTTCATAATGGTAAGTGTAAAATATTAAAGGAGTAAAATATGGAATAATTCCATAGGTACAGAAAACTATTGACAGAAATAATACAAGTGTTGCGTTGACAGCATCTATATGGTGCATTTATTGTATTTATTGTGTCAAAAACCAATATAAAATTGTTAAGTGTTTTTTTGTAAAAATTCTATCAAACTTTTTCTGTACTTGTAATAAAACTGTAAAATCTATATGTATTTGAATATATTTAAAAAAAATAATATATCTATATTAAATTTAAAGAATTTAAAAATGTTGTGGAGCAGTCGTCACCCGGCTGCACCTCTCGTGCTTTCATCCCTTTTGAAATGTGACTGATCGTTAGAAAGTTTCGTATACATTTCATAAGTAATATATTTATTTTTATACTATAAAAAATGTATTCAACGTAGAATTGAAGGAAAACTAGTTGGAAAGGGTTGTATCCGCCCCTAAGATTGAGCAGAAAACAGCTAACTAAAAGTACACTGTTTTCCGAAGTTTGAATACCATACAGTAATGTGTGTCGTGTCATTTAGCCATTTTGTGTGCAATTTGAAAATGACACAATAGAGCCACATCTGGCTTCTATAATATCTTGCTGTAAATTTCTCATTGGGACAACCTTTTTCTTTTCTTTATTCTTAAACAGGTAATTCATCCACCTTAGTATCTCTATCTATTCCTACGTATTAACTATTTCGTATAAAAGTTTTGAGTTATTGGACAAATATTACTGAGTTACGTGTTCGTATTCGTTTATACTTTTATCTTCAACACGTTCTCTAAGTTACGTGTACAAATTTTTTCTTTTAATAAAGAAGTAGCGACAAGACTTAAATCCACGTGCTTTCTAGAGGCGTATATAAATAATGTTAAATATTATATTTCAGAATTTACTCAATCTTAAAGTACGTTAACTGAATATTTGAACATAAACTGTCTGATATACTAATTAATGAAAAAATGAGACATAAATGCAACAATAAACACAAATTGTGGACTTTTACGACAATTAAAAAAGAGTGCAACAATAGAAAACGTAGTATCCATTCATTTCCTACTTCGACGACTTTGATATTTTTTAACCTTAATTTTTGCTATGACTGCTAGATATGGTAAAATTAAAATATGATCACGTTGGGTAAATTACATCTTCCCTCCATATATATATATATATATATATATATATATAGAGGAAAAGACAGTGTGGCGAGATGTTATTGAATGAAAAAGTTGACTGTGTTTTAAATAGATCAATGATAAAATGACACGTGACATTATGTCAACTATTATGTCAAGCATGATTCATATATAAATATTTAAAAAAATAGTAAAATTTCCCAACTTTTAAGCTTAGCCAAACAAGCTAACAAACGTGCAACATGCAGTTTATGGAATTTGGAACATATGGAAGAAAGTGAACAATTGTCCCCTCGTGAAAAATAGAAACTGCAAATTGCACCTTTATTAGTGGAAAATGTGCAAAGTGGCAGATAATGACATGAAGTATAGCAATCCCACGAGAGGAAGTAACAAAGCAAGGTGCATTTTTACTATTGCTCATTTAGGCAAGTTGTCTAAAGAAGTCAAGCATGTGTAAACGTAGGAATTGTCACATCACTTTTCGGCTAATGAATAAATTTAAGATGGTAAACAAAATTAACAACATGAGAGCAAGCTAGTCTATGCCAAATTGAATGAATCAATCCTGTTTATGTCCATAATATAAACAAACAGCTCACCAGCAATGTAAATAACTATGTGCTAGGAAATGGATTTTGATCTCAGAGCAAGGGAGAGAGCGTCGTTTATCAAACCAACGTGCTCAAGATCGATGAATTGCAGAAAAATTTCAACTGGGGCGGGTTGACGAAATCAAAATTGGAATATGTAATACATACAAAATAGCTGCAAATTGAGACTTCAAACTACTGTTTCGATTACTCCATTTTTCTTTGCATACAATTTGCACACTTTTTTCCATATGAATGTCGTGAAAGCATAAAATTGGACTTTCTTTTTACGCTAACATATTCATGAACGAACATCACTTCACTACTAGAAGGTTACAAGCAAAAAGAATACATGATAGTGACTCAATACCAGATGGAATTCAAATCATGTTGTCCACCTCCAAAAGACAATAAGTACAATGATAGTGAGAACCATGCCTGCATATTTAATCCACCAGTCGACATGATTTCGCTTCTCAATGAGCCGCATTACAGAGTTTGATAGCCCCAAAGTGTTGAGGACATCCAGAGCTTTTCTTTGAGCTCTCTGCACCAATGCAAATCCAGTAAGTTATTGGGATGGATTAATTCGTTTACAAAATTATCCACGTATAGGAGATTTGATTTCTCAGATTATGCTACAAAGATTTTCTAAAATGAAACAAGCAAAGACTGCCAGCGTGCTAATTTGTACATTTTGATTAGTTTTTAAAGAAACTAGATATTACCATTGTTCTAAAAAGCTAGCCTAGGTGAAGCTTGGCTTTGCCGCCTAGCCACGCTTTACGCTTTTTTATGCATAGGCTAGTTTAGGCTCGTAAGAGCTTAAAACTTGGCCAGTTGGCCATGTTGCCTAGCCATTCTTTACGCTTTCTAATATACCAGTTATTACAAACACTTGCTGCTAAACATGCCAGAGAAACTCCCAGTAAGATATAACTAACAGTACACTTGGAATATCTCCAATAAACTCTTTAAACATAATATGCATTCTATTTCAAAGAGTCAACACTTAAAATTATGCTCCAAGAAACTCTTTAAATTAATATTTTAATTTAGAGAGACAGTTTCATCTTAATTTAGAGAAAGCTTTGGAGAGCTAAACCCACTCTTTATAATTCAGTACATTTAAAGTATTTCAGTTTTCAATAGAGGAAAATAATATAATAATTTGTAGAAAAACTAGTAAAAATAAAAGATAGAAAAAAAATAATAAATATTTTTTTAGGAGTAGTAAAATTAAATATCAAATATAAAAAGCATGTTGAATTACTTAAAAGTTTTATCTCTAAATTTATAGATACTTTCTAAATTATAAAATATGCTCTTTAAAAATAGAGAGCCTCTTAGAGATGCTCTTGGACACGCGGAAATTGCAGATAAGTATGTCAATAAATTCGTTTTTTGTATGTACCCTCCAACCCAGTAAAGATCACATTGTTTGAATATTTACAGAGATTTGAAAAACGCACACTTAACAATTTGCATCATTCTTCAACCCATAGCCTCTATTGCCGCTGATTAAGCTTTAGAGAAGACAATTGTAATGGGGCGTGTAAATACAGAAACTCTTAACATTCTTCTTGGGATGGAGGGAATATCGCCTATCAAGATAGATAGTGCAAATGTTTTAGCGGATTCCTATGGATATTTCCTACCCTACTTCATAAGTAAATATTAAGCCATGTCCACGGGACGGAGGAATTTAAGAGAAAAAGATTAAGAATTACATATCCAGGCAAAGGCATTGCACAAAGAAAAAATAATTGCCTGTCTTGTATGGAATTTACAAGCACATAATGGTTCAATACGTAAATACATTAAAACTTACGAAAAAAAACACACACTTTGCACAAAGATTTCAGTCGTCCTAGAAAGAAAACCTTTAACATTGTTCCAATTCTTCTTGCAGTCTTCGCAACCACCTTGATCACATCTGCGCTAACATCAATTCCTAAATTTTTCAATATCATCAAATTATTTATATTACACATCCTAAAAAAACTAGTCTTCCTAAATTAAATTGTATAAAGATGTTTCAATACACTTTGCAGACTTTCCAACCACTTTGATCATACCAGACTACCAGTGGCAGACAACAATTTTTAATTTTTTGAATAGGATCATATTCTTCGAAATGAAACCTACATAATCATCGTGATTTCAATTTAACTTGTGTAACAGTGTGCTTGGCTCCCTTCTTTAAGCCCTTTCCCAAAACTTTGAAAGTTGAGTGAAACAAGAGTAACCGGCCATCTACGAAACTTAAAATCAGGCATCAAAGCAATAAAAAATTCCTATTGAGTCATAAAAGTGGAATACATACATTTAAAGACCTTGATCATATTATGGACAAGGCGTTGTTCAAAGTATTCATATAGAATCGTATAATTTATATTACATAGTACATATATTTTCAATTAAACAGCATAACTTCAATTTAAACTGATTAACATTTTGGATCTAAATTTCAACCAATCCTCATATTTAGACTTAAATCCGTACATATCAATGCAATAAAAATCCCAACTGATCCATACTATCGGAGTATTACATATAAAATTATACGTACACATATGAGTTGGGAGATACATTTTCCAGAGATCGCGTTGAGACTTGGCGGCGATGGAACGCCAGAGACGGTCCATGTCAGAGCAGAGGGACTGGATCTGAATAATGTCTCGTCTAATTACGATGGATGGATCATCGGAAGTACCCGAAACGACGCCGTTGGATGTTGAAAGTGAAGAAGAGACGGAAGACGACTTGTACTCGAGACGCTCGAGCCTCTCCAAGGCGTCTCTTGTCTTCAGTAACAAACGCTTCGAGTTAGAATACAGTTCCGATAAATTTCCGCCACCGCCCGTAGCCATTCTCCATTTTTTTTTTTTTTTAATTATTTTCGTCCAATAAAGTTTTAAGCGCTCAATGAATTTCACTTCCCACGTTTTTATTGCCTGCCACTTTCATCAACGGTTCTTATATATGCTTATTAATCATTATTGTATTATTCTTAGCCTCGTGTGGTCCCACTATTTCAAATTTTAACGCGTAAAATAATATTTTTTTTTTGAGAATGAATGATCTAAAACGAATAAAAAGATTTCAATTTTCGTGTCAAAAAATTTCATGAAAGGTTACGTAGTCGAAAATAGGAGAGAAAAAAATAAAATTTAATTTATTGGGGTAATTTTCTTTTGGTTGCATTTTTATCTTTTATTTCCTATTAATTATCACATTATACCCTTGTTTGAGTCACATTATTTTCGTAAGAATGCATTTTTGAATAATATATTGATAAAAAATATGTAATTAAAAATAAGAAAAAAATTTAGATTTGCCTGTAATATTATTTTATTGAAGAATGTTTGATTGAAATGATATCAAATTACTGTTTAATAATATATTTTTTTGAAAGAATGTGGTCAAATATGATGTATATTTTCAGTGAAATAAAACTTATTTGCTGTTTATCTTTTAAATAAGCAAAAGTACAATATTGTATTTGTCCCACATTTAGAAGGGCACTAATAAATTTTTTAGACAGAAATCGTCATTAATGACAAGATATGAAAGGTGTTAAATCAGAATGGTGCGATCCAATTAGTTCATTCTATACTAATTAACTTGTTTGATAGTGCTTAAAAATTATACGAAATACAAGAATAAAAAGCGTGTTCAACCAATTGAAATTAAAATTAAAGCTTTGCCCAACATGCACTCAAGGAAAACGATTTTGAGATTTAAGGAGATTCTAGGATAATCTGCCTAATAACCTAATCTAATACTAATGAAACGATTAGAAGGTAGAAATCAAATAAATGGTTGATTATGAATCCCTACCTCCTTAACTAGCCATGCATATATTGAATTCATATTTTGGTTCAATAATTGTGATCACACTCATATAAGTTTTAAGATAAAATAATAATATTTGCCTCTTAAGCACTAATTAATATATTCGTAAATATAAAATCCTCTTAAGCTCTAATTAATATATTCATAAATATAAAATCTCTCTCTCTCTCTCTTGAATTTACCGAAGTGATACATGATTGCCTATGACTGGTGACTGATCGAATAAAAAACTCTCGATCCAACAATAAGTTCACGAAATGTAAAATTGAGTGTTCGTCGTGTAATAACTTGATCTAACTCTTCTTCTCAAATATGAAATAGAAATTAATCAAGCAATCACAACCCAAATTATGAAAAAAAATATTTAAAATAGTGAAATAAGTGATGAATACAAATCAACTAATTACAAGGTGCGTCCTAAAAAATATTGCACACAAAAAAAAAAAAAAAAAAGGTGACGAACAAGCCAATACAGGAAGAAATAAACATAGATATCGCCCATTTATTAAATATCAAGAAGATTGAAGAGTCTCTTTCTGAAACTTAGCCCTTGTTTGGCTCCATTATTTCCAATTAAATTATAATTCATTTTTCTTACTTTTCTTAACGATCATACATTCTCCAATAAAATGATATTGCACTTAAATCCAAAAAAAATTTCTTCTTTTTTAACCACTTATTTTTCAAAAAAATAAAATAAAAATATTCCTCTCATTATAATGTGGAATAATGTGGCCCAAATGGGCTATTAATAAACCCTTTTTTTTTTTTTTTTTTTTTTTTTGAGAATGAATGATCAAAAAAGAATAAAAAAATTTCGATTTATTTGTCAAAAATCTTCATGAAAGGTTACGTAGTCAAAAATAGGAGAGAAAAAAATAAAATTTAATTTAATGGGGTAATTTTCTTTTGGTTGCATTTTTATCTTTTATTTTCTATTAATCATCACATTATGCCCTTATTTGAGCCACATTATTTTCGTAAGAATATATTATAAGAATGCATTTTTGAATAGTGTATTGATGAAAAATATGTTATTAAAAATAAGAAAAAAATTTAGATTTATCTGTAATATTATTTTATTGAAGAATGTCTGATTGAAATGATATCAAATTACTGTTTAATAATATATTTTTTTGAAAGAATGTGGTCAAATATGATGTATATTTTCATGAAATAAAACTTATTTGCTGTTTATATTTTAAATAAGCAAAAGTACAATATTGTATTTGACCCACATTTAAAAGGGCACTAATAATTTTTTTAGACAGAAATCGTTATTAATGACAAGATATGAAAGGTGTTAAATCAGAAGGGTGCGATCAAACTATTATTACTACGAGAATGTCCAATTAGTTCATTCTATACTAATTAACTTGTTTGATAGTGCTTAAAAATTATACGAAATACAAGAATAAAAAGCGTGTTCAACCAATTGAAATTAAAATTAAAGCTTTGCCCAACATGCACTCAAGGAAAACGATTTTGAGATTTAAGGAGATTCTAGGATAATCTGCCTAATAACCTAATCTAATACTAATGAAACGATTAGAAGGTAGAAATCAAATAAATGGTTGATTATGAATCCCTACCTCCTTAACTAGCCATGCATATATTGAATTCATATTTTGGTTCAATAATTGTGATCACACTCATATAAGTTTTAAGATAAAATAATAATATTTGCCTCTTAAGCACTAATTAATATATTCGTAAATATAAAATCCTCTTAAGCTCTAATTAATATATTCATAAATATAAAATCTCTCTCTCTCTCTCTTGAATTTACCGAAGTGATACATGATTGCCTATGACTGGTGACTGATCGAATAAAAAACTCTCGATCCAACAATAAGTTCACGAAATGTAAAATTGAGTGTTCGTCGTGTAATAACTTGATCTAACTCTTCTTCTCAAATATGAAATAGAAATTAATCAAGCAATCACAACCCAAATTATGAAAAAAAATATTTAAAATAGTGAAATAAGTGATGAATACAAATCAACTAATTACAAGGTGCGTCCTAACAAATATTGCACACAAAAAAAAAAAAAAAAAGGTGACGAACAAGCCAATACAGGAAGAAATAAACATAGATATCGCCCATTTATTAAATATCAAGAAGATTGAAGAGTCTCTTTCTGAAACTTAGCCCTTGTTTGGCTCCATTATTTCCTATTAAATTATACTTCTTTTTTCTTACTTTTCTTAATGATCATACATTCTCTAATAAAATGATATTGAAGACTCTCTTTCTGAAACTTAGCCCTTGTTTGGCTCCATTATTTCCAATTAAATTATAATTCATTTTTCTTACTTTTCTTAACGATCATACATTCTCCAATAAAATGATATTGCACTTAAATCCAAAAAAAATTTCTTCTTTTTTAACCACTTATTTTTCAAAAAAATAAAATAAAAATATTCCTCTCATTATAATGTGGAATAATGTGGCCCAAATGGGCTATTAATAAACCCGACATTTTTTCCAATCTCCATCTTCAATAATTTATTCCTTGATTTTTCCACAAAGAAAGATGATTTTTCATGCTCTTACATATTAATAAGATATGATGTTAATTGTATGAATGTGCTCTCTTCCTTATGTTGTCCAACCATCCGATACACACGATTAGTTTAGAAGTCTTGAAAAATAGTGTTTGGTATATAAAGTCCATGCTGTTGTGAAAAGAGAAGAAAAAAGAAGAGAATAGAGAGAAGTCAATAGACTTGTGTGTATTTTATTAAGAATCAAAATTCTATATTTATAGGTAAGAATCAGGGATATGATGGTAATAATTTCTATGACTGCAGGGGTAAAGATATCATTCACTAACAAACCCTAATAAATTTACAATTTACAACTCTCTCTCTTAAATGACACATTACAAAATATATGTCTCGTTAAAACCTTTTTTTAATAAAAATTCAATGGGACAAAAAAAATCAAATAAAGGAAAAACGAGTACAATTATTTTGGAGTATTAAAAATAAATTCTGCATTATTAAAACTTTGCTAGGAAAACTTGATCACTGAAAATATTTGAGTCGACGCATTCCAATTTCATGAACTAATTTTTTGAATGTAGATGTTGACAGTGCTTTTGTAAATAAATCAACCACATTGTCATTTGAGCGAATTGTTGAATATCGATGTCGCCATTCTTTTGAAACTTATATGTATGAAAGAATTTTGAAAAAATATGCTTCGTCTTATCACATTTGATATAACATCCTTTGAGTTGTGCAATACAAGCTACATTGTTTTTATACAAAATTGTTGAACTATTTTTTGTTAAAGTTAACCTGCAAGATACTTGGATATGATGGGTCATGTCCTTAACCACACACATTCTCATCCTGCTTTATGGATTGCAATAATTTCATAATAATTTGAAGATATAGTTGTCAAAGATTACTTCACAGATCACTATGATATAGCCCTTCCTCCACGTATAAACACATATCATGTTTGTGATTTAACTTTATGTGGGTAAGAAAGATCAATAATACCATTTAGGTAAAGAAAAATGTGCTTAACACCATTCCAATTTCTTTGAGTTTTTATAGAGTTATATATTGCAAGGAGATTTACAGAAAAAATTATTTCAGGTCGAGTACAACTTGCAAGATAAGTTAATGCTTCAATTGCACCAAGGTATGACATTTCAGGACCAAGAACATTTTCACCATCTTCAAGAAAACGAAATTTATCTTTTTCCATATCAAGTGATCAAACAACCATAAATGATGTTAATTGTTATATATTAACCATATAAAAACATTTTAAAACTTTTTCTGTATATGTAAATTAATAAATAAATAATCTTTCTGAAAAATGTTCAATTTGCAATTCGAGACAAAATGTGGTTTTTCCCAAATCCTTCACCTCAAATTCATTTTTCAAATAATTAGCAGTTTTGTTGAACTCTTCTAGAGTTCCAATTAAATTTAAATCATTAACATGAATTGTCACAATTAAAAATCCAATTTTTTTATTTTTTTAATGAAAAGACATGGGCAGATATCGTTATTTTTATAACCTTCCTTCAACAAATATTCCGTAAGATGATTAACCACAAGTGTCCGAATTGTTTCAATCAATATAATGATATGAGAACATGATTTTTGGGCATGTATCATTTGAGTTATGCTTTAGATATATTAAATCTTTCAAAGATAATATTTTATAGTCATGCCAGATAAGTTAACTATTACGTATTTCAAATTCTCTTGTATCGTCAAGATAATTTGATATAGACTCGTGATTTTATCCATGACGATCTTTGTGAAATTCACCATGCTGAGAGTCTTATATTACACATTACGACTTCATTTTTCTAATTTTCTTTTCGCATAGTAGATACATTTAGATTTTTGGACTTCTCCATGTTTTTCTCGTAAATTCAAGCGTCCCTTTATTTGACCAAACATTATTTCAATCGATATCTTTCAATGCATTTATTTCGATTCCTTGCAATTCACATATGATGTTATACATCATGTACAAAATTGTTGTCGACAACTTTTTCTTTTCTTGTTCGATTATATATTTTTTTCATGATGACATAACTTGTTGAGATATCCCAATTTTCAACATACCATATACCTAAACCTCTTTTGAGGTTTTATAATTTGTTATATCTAAATATTCATCAATAGTATACGACTCCTTAGTGAGACCACATTTGCCAATTGCTCAATTTTCGTTCAAAGTTTTTTATATTAGAATCGAACATCATCACGCTTCAAACGTGTGATAAATAAATCGAATATAATGCTATCAAATTGTCGTCCTAGGAAATCAATTCTTGTTGGAGCATTTAAAACTGGTGTATGAGGTATTGTTGATCTCTTTGATCAGTAAATGCATCCAAATATATTATTTTTCGAACTTCTGGTTCGAATTTATGTTCTATAAATATTTAAATAATGATGCATTTTTTCATTATTTTCAACTTTTTAATTCTTTTCCCTAATACTGAGAGAATTGTCCAATCAAAATTGACAATCATTTTTTCGGTATTATAAATTATCGTCCATTTGATATAATAGTTCAAATTACATATTTATTTTCAACAATCTTTATTTTCCATCTCAGTACATTGTAGTGTTCATTTTTTACATATACTACACTATCAAAATAATTAGATGAAAAAATTAAGATCTAACCATAAACTAATTATAATATGGAGAATTATGATTTTAGCATGATACGTAATACAATTCCCTAAATAAAAATGGGAAATACTTTGTTCTCAATTAAATTAATTAAAGGCATTTAACAAACGATAGTGTTAAATCATTTGTCGACATCTCAACTAAAACTTATTAAAATGTTGAGATTTATGCCCACTACTATTAACAAGACAATGTTTCACGGGGTGCCTTTCTTTTTGGCACAGAAAGGGACACCGTGCGGCAGTAGTCTGCTCCGCTAGACTACCTTCCGCCTTTTTCTCGATCGCGTTGGGATGAAAGAAAATTTGATTGCAATTTTGTAGAAAGCTTACAATAGAGAATTTGAATACATTGAAAGTAAATTGAACATTGATTGATGAAAACTGAACATTACAATTGATGAAAGCAGAAAATTACAAATGCTGGTGCAGGAGGCGGACACCAGTGAGCTTGAAAGATTTTTGAATGACTAATACCCCCTATAATAGCATTCTGAACAAAAACCCAAGTGACGGGAGTAGACGTTTAAACGACGAGAAATCATATTAAACGTTTACCAATATCAGAGCTATTTTACAATTGAAATAACTATTACAATGAAAAGAAAATTACAACTCAAATTTGAAGTAATATTTACAATGTGCGGTCGAAGTTGGGCAAACTGTGGCTGCGATAGTGTCAAGGGGCTAAGTAAAACTGCGGTCCTTGACATTCTCCCCTATTTGTTTTGGCGACGTCCTCGGTGCCATCAATGTATGATATGCTTCAATTAATGATTTGAAAGCTCCGAGATCTTTTCCTCTTTCCCAAGTATTCTCCTCACTGCTGCATCACATCCATTTAACCAAGTACTCCTGATGATCTTTTCTAGAAACTCGAGTGATTCGATGGTCAAGAATAGCTTCAGCAACCTTCTTTCTAGCTTTCTTCAGTTCAAATACAGGTCGCTTTGGCTCATTTCTAGATGCATCCTCCTTATCCGTAAAGTATGGCTTCAACACACTAACATGAAGGACCTTGTGGATTTTACACCATGAAGGGAGTTCAACTCTGTATGCAACTCTTCCAATCCTCTTCACGATGGGTAATGATCCGAGGTATTTTGGCGACAATCTTGAGTCTTTCCCTCTTGTTGGTTTGTAAACATTTCTGTCGGGAAGTTTAACCATTACCAGATCTCCAACATTGAATTCAATGAAACGGCGCTTTAGGTCTGCAGCCTTTTTATACCGTTTTTGAGCTTTCTCAAGATAACTCCGAGCAATTTCAATATTTCGTTTCCACTCTTGAGAAAAGTTCTTTGCTTGAGGGGACTTGGTACTTCGTTCAATATCCACTGTATGAGGGAGTAGCGGTTGCTAGCCAGTAACAATCTCAAAAGGACTCTTATTGGTATAAGAGCTCTTTTGGGCATTGAAGCAAATTTGGGCCGCATCCAAAAGTTTTACCCAGTTTTTCTGTGAAGTAGAGATAAAGTGCCGAAGATATTATTCTAGCATAGAATTGAAGCGCTCCGTCTGTCCGTCAGATTGTGGGTGAAAACTAGAATTCATGCTCAAAGTTGAACCGAGAAGTTTGAACAACTCAGTCCAAAATATGCCAGTGAAACGAGGATCTCGATCACTAACGATGTCCTTAGGCAGCCTCCAGTATTTGATAATATGTTTGAAGAAGAGTTGAGTTGTCTCTTCCGCAGATACATACTTAGGCGCTGCAATGAAAGTTATATATTTTGATAGACGGTCCACCACGATAATGATAGTGCCAAAATCCTCAACTTTTGACATCCCAATAATGTAGTCTATCGATACACTTTCGAATGGCCGGGTTGGGATAGAAAGGGGCTCCAGCAAGCCTGCCTTTTTTTGATGATCTGCCTTATCTTACTAACAAATAAGGTAAGTTTTTACATATGTTGCAATGTCATCTAGCATTTGAGACCAGTAGTATGCACGTTGTAGTAGTGCACAAGTGCGTTCCTCTCCGGGATGCCCTGCCCAAATTGTGTCGTGGCATTCCATAATTAGTGATTTCCTCAGATCTTCGCCCTTAGGAACATATAGGCGGTCTCCCTTTGTCTTCACTAGTTCCCCATCTAGCCAGAACTGTCGAATTTTACCCTGCTTGATAAGGTCGACCAAATATTGGGTAGTCGGGTCGTTCTCCATAAGTGCCCGAATTTGGTCTCTAGTGTTCGTGGAGACTGCGCTCCCTGAAAGAGCAGCTACAGAGCAGATGGCAACTAAATCGGCCCGTCGACTCAGAGCAACATGATTACTAGAGTTGGGACGATACTCTAACATAAAATTGAACTCTGAAAGGAATTCCTGCCAACGAGCCTGTTTGCTCGATAGTTTTGGTTGGGACATGAAGTGACTAACTGTAGTGTTATCTGTCTTCAGAATAAATGAATACCCAAGCAGATAGTGACGCCATCCTCTGAGACAATGGACAACTGCTAACAATTCCTTTTCATGTGCCGAGTAACGACGTTCTGTCTGGTTTAACTTCCGTCTCTCATATGCTACCGGATGTCCTTCTTGCATGAGGACTCCACCAAGGGAAAAATCTACAGCATCTGTATAAACTTCGAAGGGTTTAACCATATCCGGTAAGGCTAAAACCAGGTTCGTCCACATGGACTTCTTCAACCTTTCAAAAGCAGCTTGGCATTGGGATGACCAATCCCAATCCTTATCCTTCTTTGTCAATTCAGTAAGGGGCAATGCAATTTCTGAGTAGCCTTTCATAAATCTTCGATAGTAATTGCATAACCCAAGAAATGAAAGTACATCATGTACGGTTTTAGGTGGTTGCCAATCTTTGATGGCTGTAACCTTCTTCGAATCCATGCGAATTTTGCCTTTTTCAATGTTGTGACCCAAGAACTGATAGATGTCTGAGCAAATGAGCATTTAGACGACTTAGCATACAGTTCATTCTCTCGTAGCCGATTAAAAACTTGCATCACATGCTGGACATGTTCCTCTAATGTCTCGCTGTAGATTACTATGTCATCCAAGTACACCACGACAAAATCATCTAAGAACCCGTGAAGTATCTGATTCATCATAGTACAAAATGTTGCTGGAGCATTTTTTAAACCAAAAGGCATCACTTTAAATTCAAAGGCTCCATATCTGGTTACCACCGTAGTTTTTGCTTCGTCTCCCTCCTTGATCCGAACTTGCCAGTATCCGGACCTAAGATCAATTTTTGTGTAATACTTCGCCCGACTCAGTCGATCGAAGCAATCCGCAACCAGTGGGATAGGATAGCTATTCTTTACAGTGATCTTATTCAAGGCTCGATAGTCGCAGCACATTCTAAGAGAACTATCGGCCTTTTTCTGAAACAATACAGGAGTTCCTTATGGCGACTTCGTAGGCACAATGATTCCACTCTCCAGCATTTTCCCCAATTGCTTCCTAAGCTCTTCAAGCTCGGGCTGAGACATACGGTATGGTACCCTGGCGGGAGGTTTGGCGCCTGGAATGAGTTCAATCTTATGATCAATCGTCCTTCTTGGTGGTAATTTCTTTGGTAATTCTTCTTGCATGATATCCTCAAATTCCCGAATAAGCCTTTTAACGGGTTTTGGGATAGGACCATTTGCTTCTTCGATCTCCTCTAATCGAAGAGTGCACAAAAAAGAGGGTTCATTTCTCTTGAAACCCTTACTAAATTGCATGGTTGAGATACTCTTCTCGCCCATCCTCCCAACCTGTGTAGGGATGACACACGGCTTATTACCCATCATCATTAACGAATCGGAATATGGCAACATTGCTGTCTTAGTATCCTGAAGAAATTCCAATCCTAGAATAAGCTTGAAATCATCCATCTGAACTGCAGATAAATTTGTCCTTTCCTCGAAAGGACCTGCTTTGATCATCACCGATTTCGCCACTCCAGCTATTGGTTGAGCAGCGGAGTTGATTGCTTTGACATTTCCACTACCCTTTTCTAGAACAAGTCCGAGTTGCTCTACTTCGGTACATGCAAGGTAGTTGTGGGTAGCACCAGTATCCACCATAGCCCTGATTGGCTTCCCATTGATTTTTAAATCATAAACATTAAGCCTTTGGCCTTACAAATATGAGCCTTCGCTTCTTCCATCTTTGCCTCTTTCAATGGGACATCATCCTTTTCAGCAACCCGATGCGATAGCGTGTTGCACCGATGTGAAAATGCCCCAACTACTTCCTCATCCTCTTCAGAGTCAGTCTCACTGTGACAATTAGCCTGTGAGGCCTCTTGGTTTGAACTTGGCCCGCCACTTACTAACTGACAATATGCATTCACCATCCGCTTCTGAGGACACTTCGACACCCGATGAGGTCCTTCACATAAAAAGCACTTCAATTTGGGAGTGGCATCAGTTTGGCCCTCCATTGCTTTTCCTTTGTTCCAGTTGTTACTATTACTGCCGTTAAAACTTCCTTGACGACTGTTATGATAGTTTCCCTGAAAGCCACGGGTGCTTTGATAGGCTCATTCTCTATTCTGAGAGTAACGCTCTCCCCCATTTGGGTTCGGGCTAGGTCTATAAGATCTGTTACCACCTCCAATTGCTTGATTACTCCCCGAAGGTAGATCTTTTCTAGATTCTGTTTGGTAGTCGCTCAAGCATTCAGCGGCTCCCATGGCTGTGCTTAAATTAGTAACCTTCTGTCTTTGAAGTTCCGTGCGTGTCCACGGTTTCAACCCTTCCATAAAGGTGAAGAGCTTATCCTTTTTTGACATATCTCGAATATTCAGCATATGTCCTGAGAAGGATTTCACACACTCCCTGATAGAGCTCGTGCGTTTCAGGTCTCTAAGAGCCCGTCGAGCCTAATACTCGACATTTTTCGGGAAAAACTGCGATCTGATCGCTTCCTTGAGGAGATCCCAAGAATCAATTCGAATCCTGTGGACCTAAATGTCCGCATATTTGGTTCGCCACCATAGTTTTGCATCTCCACCCAGATACATGGTAGCTGTGGTTACCTTTCTAACTTCATCTTCGATCGAAGCTGCTAGAAAATACTATTCCATATCAAACAAGAAGTTTTCGACTTCTTTTGCATCACGTGCCCCTCCGTAGGTACATGGTTCAGGAATTCTGAGTTTAGGAGCATACTCGGGTGCGGGAGCTTGCCCATTGCCCACCGCACGTTGGAGTACTCGCAATTGAGCTCTCAACGCTTCCATTTCATCCTGCAGATTAGGAATGATTGCAGCAGCTTTCGTCATTGTTGCGCAAGCTCTTTGATTTTCATCCAATTGGATGTGTAATCCACGAATCTCAAATTCCGCCATCTCGACTTTTTCCTCGAGACCTTCCATAGCATAGCACAACCTAGTAGTTGTCTCGTCAAGCGCATCCACGCGCTGTTTCGTAGTACCCTTCTTTTGAGGCTCTACCACTTCAGTGGTGTATGATGTAATTGGATCCATAGCTTTCTTATCGAGGGTCGTGAGCTGCAGCTCTGATACCAACTTTCACGGGGTGCCTTTCTTCTTGGAACAGAAAGGGACACCGTGCGACAGTAGTCTGCTCCGCTAGACTACCTTCTGCCTTTTTCTCGATCGCGTCGGGACGAAAGAAAATTTGATTGCAATTTTGTAGAAAGCTTACAATAGAGAATTTGAATACATTGAAAGTAAATTGAACATTGATTGATGAAAACTGAACATTACAATTGATGAAAGCAGAAAATTACAAATGCTGGTGCAAGGGGCGGACACCAGTGAGCTTGGAAATTTTTTGAATGACTAATACCCCATATAATAGCATTCTGAACAAAAACCCAAGTGACGGGAGTAAACGTTTAAAAGACGAGGAATCATACTAAACGTTTACCAATATCAAATCTATTTTACAATTGAAATAACTATTACAATGAAAAGAAAATTACAACTCAAATTTGAAGTAATATTTACAATGTGCGGTCGAAGTTGGGCAAACTGCGTCTGCGATAGTGTTAAGGGGCTAAGTAAAGTTGCAGTCCTTGACACAATGTATTGATTATATAATCTGAAAATTATGTTCATAATTTGAACAATAATTTCGCAAACTTTAGGTTGCGAACACCATGCAATCATCTAGTATTTGTATCAAATATATTAAATACAAATAATGTAACATCCTGAATTTTAAATCTTAATACCACGTGAGATAAATTTACTTTGGTGATTTAGTAAATAAAATAGTCCATGTCGAGCCCTGTCGTCAAATTAAGGCCCAAAAGTTGAAGTGATCACGTGACTCACTCAATTGCATAAATGATCTATTTTACGTGTAGAATTTATCGCGAGTTATTTGTGTCGAATATTTAAGTATTTTAAAAGTTAAAAAAATATATCGATATTATACTTATTTTGTAGCTCGTGTTAAATAACATAAATTGGCTCAAAAAATAATTTTGGACTAATCATATTCGAGTTATTTTGATAAGAAGAAAGATATTTTAAATCCTATATTTTATTATAAAAAGAAGAAAAAAATAATATAAAAAAAGAGGTCAAACAAACCTTTCACTTCAGACGTTTTCTTAGGTAATTTGAAAGAGTACAATAATTAATAAATTAATCAATTTTCTTTGATTGTCACACTTAATCGTCAAAATTGATAGATAAGAATAAATGATATATTTATATCACTTTGTACGTTTTAGGTTTGTATGGACATTTTGAGTAATTGATGAGGATACAAATAGATGTATTTATATAGTGTATGCGTGCAAAGTTTTCTTTACTCGTGCAGAAAAATAAAAGTATTCACGCATGTTAAACCCACCTGTTACATATGAGTATTTGTTTAGTATGTAAATCCTACGGGATATAGGAATTCTCATGAAATTTCTTGAAATATTGGATGTCGCGATCAGTTTGTTTTAAATTTAAGAAATATCGGTATACCATGTTATTTTTGTAATTATATAATGTTAACAAGAATATGCATTTTTTTCTTATTGGGTATTTTATTTAAAAAAAAAATACTCACTCTTACTAAATTTTTTCATTAGAACGGGTCGTATGGACGTGTGGCAGATTGACCGTAGGATGCTTATAAGGTCATCAAGTAAAAGTTTTAGAAATGATTATTGCCAATTTCTATTTTAAGAAAAATTTTATGTTAATTCCGTGCATGTTAAGTTTGCATTTTAATTCGTAGTACTTTAAGCTAAATAAAATTAAAATTTTTATTTTGAGTTGTTGAATTCATATTATTGATTTAGCGATCAAATACCAAAATTTATACATTAGTGTTAAATCTCCAATTAAATTAGACAAAGAAGATGCTGGTAACACTTCGAGCCTATTTCTATAAAAGAATAAAATAATGAGAGGAAAAAGATCTCGAAGCGTTACAGAATGATATTAGAGCCCAAATCCACTTTTTTGGAGATTAAAAAAAATTTAATTATACTTTCCACCGTCATGTATAACATAAATTTCGTTACGTGAATTATGTGCAAAATTCCTAGTCTCGACATTTAGTTGATTTAACTTAGACCATGCATTATGATTTTGTTAAAAAAAAATTATATATCATTCGTTATGTGTAAATACCATTATGTACAAATGTGATTTACTTACATAAATTATTTTTCTTTGATCATGACTTATTTTTGAGACTTAGTCGTCTAAATAGGAAAAAAAAGATACTTTAATTCCTATTCTGTTAAATTGTTACAATTATGACATCTGAAAATTTATTGAATTTACGTTAAATAAACCGTTAAAATATTTGGTTTCTAAATAATGTTAAATTAACATTTTCAAAAAGAGACTAAATTGCATGGTTAACAGAAGGTAAATGTTTTTGCCTAAATGTAAATTTTTACGTAATATTAGTATTAATGAATTTATATCATTTTACCAACTTCATACAAGGTTCATAGTAGTCAAAGATTTTAATTTGTTGGGAAGTGTGTGAACAACCTAATTATAGAATTTCAGTCTTGATATGGATTAGTAGTGTGGTATCATAAGATTATTTAGTAAATCTAAACAATGACAATCCTAAGCATTGAAAAAAAAATATTTTCAAAATAAGACTCATGGAATTTAATGCTCGTTAATCTACTACCGTTCGATGAACTCAAGGTATGGAGGAAATGTTATGTTTCATTTTATTTTCAAGCATGACTTTATGTATCGTTTAAGCTTGAATTCTATGAAATGATTATAAACGAATGTTTAGAAAGAAATATGTTATGCATGCTACATATTTACTATACATGAAGGTATATTGATTGGCAGTTCTATTAAAATCATGAGAACATGAGCATAACATATACTTTGATGCCACTACAAAAATAAATATGATTGGACCCTTATGTGACGAACATGGTTAGAACTTATCAGACCGCTAGAAAGGCCGCAGCTTGTAGAGCAGTATTGAACCGTAGGTCCATTATTCAGTCTTATGAGAATTACGTGATTGACTAGACTCGTCCACTTGTCGAACACGTGCAAGACATCTATGAAAGATGTATGGCAGCTGTGGAGGCATGACTGGAGATCACGCATATCGAGACTGTGAATAATCTCATACACTCACTTTCACCTCAATGGGGAGACGTGAGAGTTATGGTTAGCAAATGAGATGTTAGAAGGTAACCCTCTATAGCATCCAAACACGATTGAGTTTGGTATATATTGTCAGACCCTTCTAGATACGTGGAGTGAAAGCTTAGAACCCCAACCGGAGATGAGGAATGAGCTCGATGATGAGGTTGAGGTTGAGCCCAAGCCAGAGACAGAGTCAGAATCTCAAATTGAATCGGACCACCAAGGAAGATCCCGAATGGGAGCAAGGGAATAACTTTGGGTTGGAGTTAGAGAACGATCATGAGCATGAACCTGATCTACTGATTGAGATGGACGTAGAGTCCGGGCCTGAGGCAGAAAACTCTTTTGAAGATGAAGTTTCATTAAAGAAGATTCGCAGAATTCATTGGGATTAGAAACTTAGATTACATTTCCTTAGTACTGTGATATCTTTACCTTTATGTTATTGGAAATAAATAAATAAAATTGCCGAACTATTGAATATTCTGATTTCAAGGAATACTAAAAATAAATAAATAAATTTCCTTTGAACATATTGACCTACCTGTGTTGTCCAACATTTCTAAGACAAAATTTATTTTGTTAATTTAAAGGAAATGGCGGGACAACAAGACCAAGCAACTATGTTTAGAGATATGATGAGGGCAGTGCATGACCTTGGTAGGAATCAAGCACCCAACCAGCTCCTCAGAATGTACCGACAAATGCTAATGATATAAGTTCAATTATGGAACAGTTTCGTCGTTTTAAACTCCTTCATTTGACGGAAAGGCAGACCCTTTGGCAGCCGAAGAGTGGTTACAAGGGCTAAAACGAATCTACAAACACATGGCATGCACATAAGGTATCATGTGTCGAGTTTATGCTGGTCGGAGCAGCAGGCCACTTGTGGGAGTCTGCTTCACGCACTAGAACGAAAGCGCAACAATGTGCTATGACTTTGGCACAGTTCAAGGAAGAAGTAATGACAAAATACTTTTCCCAATCACTGAGGGATCGGAGAGAGGCAGAGTTCCTACAGCTGAAATAAGGAAATATGTCGCTCGATGAGTATGAAAGGAAGTTTGAACAATTTTCTAGGTATGCTACACACCTTGTTGATACTGAACCAAAGAAGACTAGGAGGTTCGAATTAGGCCTACGTCCAGAGATTGGAGGAATCATGGCATCTCACCATACGACCACCTATAGTGAAGTGCTTCAGCGAGCGCAGTGAATTTCTGATTGTCTAGAAATGGATCGGATGACTGAGAAGAATAATGAATCATATAGGAAACAAAAGTAGAATGTATCGAATAAAGGGAAGGGATTTGGACAATTTAAGAAGTCCAACACAGGACCGGGATCAGGATCAAGTAAACTAAATAAAGTTACTCTACGATACCCAAAGTGCAACAAGGCCCATGTAATGGCAGGTATTCTATCAATATCTGAACTACCTGCATATGTTCTTATAGACTCCGGAGCTGTTCATTCATTTATATCCACCGCACTTATTGCTAAATCATGTACTGCATGTGAAAAATCTGATAGTGTTCTAGAAATTTCCATTCATCTAGTAGAATTTTGAATACCAATCAGATCGCTAGGGTAGTAAAATTAGCAATGGAAGGAAAAGAATTTGCAAATGATCTACACCTCCTAGACATGAAAGACTTTGACGTTATTCTAGGAATGGACTAGTTGGGAAGCAATCAAGCAACTATTTGATGTTTCAAAAAGGAAGTAGTTTTTCAGAGGCCTGGGGAGGATGAGTTTAAATTTTTCGTTGTACGAGTTAGGTCTTTACCTTGACTGATGTTAGTCATGAAGGCAGAAAAGATGTTAAAGAAAAGATCTTGCCAAGGATTTCTTGCGAGTATACATGAAACTCAACAATCGGAGCTTACGATTGGTAATGTGCCAATTGTATGAGATTTCATTGATATATTTCTTGATGATTTACCTGGCGCACCACTGGATAGGCAATTGAAGTTTACAATTGACCTCATACCTGTGGCAACTCTAGTGTCTAAAGCTCCATACATGATAGCGCTAAAAGAACTACAAGAATTAAAGATACAGTTGCAGGAGTTGTTGGATAAAAGTTTCATCCAGTCAAGTATATCTCATTGGGGAGCACCGATTTTTTTTGTGAGGGAGAAGAATGTGCCAATGAGATTATGTATCGATTATAGAAAATTGAACCGATCGACAATCAAGAACAAATATCCCCGTCCTTGGATTGAAGATATCTTTAATCGGTTGAATGGTGCAACAGTATTTTCCAAAATTAATTTGAGGTCAGGCTATCATCAGTTGAAGGTGAATGCAGATGATATCCCAAAGACAGCATTTAGAACTTGCTATGGTCATTATGAGTTTACGATAATACCCTTTGGATTAACAAATGCTCCTGCAGTATTTATGGATTTAATAAATAAGGTATTCCACCAGTATTTAGATCAATTTGTCATTCTCTTCATTGATGACATTTTGGTGCATTCAAGGAATAAAGATCAACATGAAGAACAACTCAAGATAGTGTTGGGGACATTATGAATGGAGAAGTTTTATGTTAAATTCAAGAAATGTGAATTTTGGCTTGATTGTGCAGTTTTTCTTGGTCATGTGGTTATGGTACAAGGAATTGAAGTGGGCCCTAGTAAAGTTGAAGTGGTAACAAACTGATCGAGACCAACGAATGTAGGCGAAGTTCGTAGTTTCTTGGGACTAGCCGGTTATTATAGGAGATTTATTGAGGGATTTTTTAAAATAGCTGGGCCGATGACCCAACTCACTAGGAAGGGCGTAAAATTTCAATGGACTGAAAAGTGTGAATTCAAGAACTAAAACATAAATTGGTTATAGCTCCAGTTTTAGTTATATCAGAGGGTTCAGCTCCAGTTTTAGTTATATCAAAGGGTTCAGATGGATTTGTTATATACAGTGATGCATCCAAATAGGGTTTGGGATGTATACTGATGCAGTTTGGAAAGGTGATCGCATATGCCTCGAGATAATTAAAACAACATGGGCAAAACTACCCTATGCATGATCTAGAGTTGGCAGTAGTAGTACACGCTCTAAAGATATGGCGTCACTATCTTTATGGAGGAAAGTGCTATATTTATACAAATCATACGAGTTTGAAATATTTCTTCACTCAAAAGGATTTAATTATGAGGTAGAGAAGGTAGTTGGAGTTAGTTAAGGATTACGATTGCACTTTCTATTACCATCCGGATAAAACTAATGTAGTCGTAGATGCTCTTAGTAGGAAGTCAGTGGGGCAACTAGCTGCCTTACCTACAGCTCAAGTGCAGTTGATAAAGGAGTTTGATAAATTGAATTTGGAAGTTGTCATTCCACCAACTCATGTTACTGCAAAAATTGTAGCATTAAAGATACAACCTCTCCTTAGGGATCAAATTAAGGACGCCCAAGACAACGATCCATTTTTTAAGAAAATCAAGACGAAAGTTGGTACAACTAAAGGAAAAGGTTTTACAATATTAGAGGACAATGCTTTGATGTTCGAGGGAAGATTATGTGTACCAAATGATGAAGGGATAAGAAAGAAATATTAGAGGAAGCTCACTGTGACTTATAAAATGCACATCCCAGTGCTACTGAAATATATTGAGATCTTTGTAATACCTTTTGATGGATGAATATGAAAAGGGAGATTGGTCTCTTTGTTGAGAAGTGTATTATATGTCAGCAAATTAAAGCAGAACATCAAAGGCCATAACATTAAATCCATTGGAAATTTCATAGTGGAAATGAGAGCAAATAGCCATGGATTTTGTGGTGGGTTTTCCGAAGTCAACGAAAGGGCATGAGGTCGGCTGGGTAATTGTGGACAGGTTGACAAAGTCAGCTCATTTTCTTCTAGTAAGAATGAAGTATAGTGTGGATCAATTTGCTCAATTATATGTTGAGAAAATTGTCAAGCTGTATAGAATTCCAACATCCATCGTCTTAGATCGAGATCCAAGATTTATTTCTAAATTTTGGAAGAGCATGCAGGGAGTTATGGGGACAAAATTAATTTTCAGCACTGCCTATCATTATCAATTTGATGGACAGTCTGAAAGGACCATTCAAATCTTATAAGACATGCTCTGAGTATGTGTCTTGGATTTGGGAAGTAGTTGGGAGTCACACCTATCATTAGTGGAGTTTACATACAATAATAACTTTCAGACTACTATTGGCATGGCTCCTTATGAAGCCCTCTATGGTAGAAGATGTAGATCTCTAGTTTATTAGGATCAAGTGGGAGAAAAGGGGATTTTAGGTCAAGAGATTATTGCAATAACAGTGCAAGCAATTGACAAAATTAGGGACAGAATAAAATCTGCTTAAGATAGACAGAAAAGCTATGCAGGTCAACGGTGAAAATCGATTGAATTTGAAGTCGATGAGAAAGTGTTTCTAAAAGTGGCATCAATAAAAGGAGTTCTTAGATTTGTAAGAAGGAAAAGTTGAGACCTTGATTCATAGGCCCTTTCGAAATTCTAGAAAGGATTGGGAATGTAGCACATCGTATAGCATTGCCACCTAGACTATCGACAATACATAATGTATTTCACGTGTCGATGCTTAGAAAGTATGTGCATGATCTTGAGTATGTGATTAGCTATGATTCATTGGAGGTACAGAAAGATATAACGTATGAAGAGACATCTTTGGAGATTATCGAAAAGAAAATACATGCATTAAGGAATAAAGAAATTGCCTTGATTACGGTTCGATAGAAAATCATGGAATCGAAAAGGCTACTTGGGAGAAAGAAGAGGAAATGAAAGCCAAGTATCCAGAACTTTTTGACTAAATAAGATAATTTCAAGGGCAAAATTATTTTAAGAGGGTAGGGATGTAGCATCCCAAATTTTAAATCTTAATTCCATATGGGCTAAATTTAAATTGGTGATTTAGTAAATAAAATAGTCCATGTCAAGTCTCGTCGTCAAATTAAGGCTCAAAAGTTGAAGTGATCACGTGACTATCTTAATTGCATAAATGATTTATTTTATGTATATAATTTATCGTGAGTTATTTGTGTCGAATATTTAAGTATTTTAAAAGTTAAAAAAAATATATCGATTTTATACTCATTTTGTAGCTTGTGCTAGATAATATAAATTGTCTCAAAAAAATAATTTTGAACTAGTCATATTCGAAAGAAAAAAATAATATAAAAAAAGGTCAAACAAACCTTTCATTTCAGCCGTTTTCTTGGCTAATTTGAAAAGGTACCATAATTAATAAATTAATCAATTTTCTTTGATTGTCACGCTCAACCGACAAAATTGATCGATAAGAATAAAGGATATATTTATTTCACTCTATACATTTTGGATTTGTATGGACATTTTGAGTAATTGATGATGATACAAATAAATGTATTTATATAGTGTATGTGTGCAAAAGTTTTCTTTACTCATGCAGAAAAATAAAAGTATCCACGCACGTTAAACCCACCCGTTAAATAAGATTATTTGTTTATTTTACCAATCACTTTTAGAATTTTACAAGTTGGGCTCTCTCTCTCTTACAAACATTCTATCCATTTTTATTATTGTCTCAAAGAATATTTTCAGAATTTTTATTCAATTGAGGTAAGAAATGTGCAAGTGGCTAATTCTTATTTTCTTGATAGTTTTATAGATTTTGGCATGAAATACATTAAGGCCTTCGGGTTGATTTTTATGTTAAATTATACGGGATGGATCGTTTGGTCGAGTATGTAAATCCTACGAGATATAGGAATTCTCATGAAATTCCTTGAACTATTGGATGTCGCGACCAGTTTGCTCTAAATATAAAAAATGTCGGTATGCCATGTTCTTTTTGTAATTGTATCATGTTAATAAGAATATGCATTTTTTTCTTACTGGGTATTCACTCATACTAAATTTTCAGATTAGTCGTATGGACGCGTGGCGGATTGATCGAGAGATGCTTATGGGGTCTCCAAGTAAAACTTTTAAAAATGATTATGGCCAATTATATTTCAAGAAAATTTTTATGTAATTCCGTATATGTTATTTTAGTAGTTTCGATATTTAAGTTATTTAACATGTTAAATCTACAATTTAATTCTTAGTACTTTAAGCTAAATAAAAATAAAATTTTTATTTTGAATTGTTGAATTCACATTATTGATTTAGTGATCAAATACCAAAATTTATACGTTAGTGTTAAATCTCCGCTTAAATTAGACAAAAAAGATGTTGATAACACCTCGAGCATATTTTTATACAAGAATAAAATAATGAAAATGAAAATGATCTCGGGGTGTTACAAATAATATTTAGATGATCAACGTGATGGGACCTCGTATATCACTTAATTAATTTTTAGAAATATAGGGAATTCAATCCCTATTTTAATTAGTGGTGTTTAATAATCAATTGTCAATAAAAAAAATAAAATGATACATTAGAATTGAAGAATCTTCTAGTTCTCTTCATTGAACACCCAGTAAAATTTTTTAATTTCATATCATTATTGATCCATTGATGGTCCAACTAATCACGACAAAGAATAAAATCAAATTAAACTTCTGGTTCAATATAAGATATAATTCAATTATTTAATTTTGAAAAATATGATTAAACATTATATAATTATATAGCATTCAAGTAGTCAAACTAATCAATGTTTTCAAGACATTAGTTACATGTTTTCCTCAGGGATAAACATGAATTCAAAAATATACATTATTTGAAACATGTACTGTTTTGAAAGTAAATTGTGATTTTTTTTATTGCTCCTTCAAAAGCAATATGCCATATTCTTTTGAAATATTGAAAATTATAATTCAAGTTATTTGGGAGTAATCAAATATTATTATAATAAATTATACAAAAATTTACTATTTGAGAAGAAAAATATAATTTATGTTAGATTGTGTGTAATTATACCTTTGAGAGTAAGTAAAATCTAACTAGAATATTAATGAAAATTATAATATTCTATTTTGAGATTATATTATATTTTACTATTACTTCTTCAAAAACAATAGATCAATATTTTTCTAAAATATGAAAAAATTTAAATAACATATTATTGTTTACTATAATAAATATATAAAGATCTACTCTGCATGAGTAAAAACGTAATTTTATGTTAGATCTTATATTATTATACTCTTCAATAACAATAAAATTTAACCAGAATATCAATATCTAAATACGTATGCAGAAGAATTGACACGTTAATAAACAGAGTAATTTAATTCCTGATTTTATGTAGAATCGATCAATATTCTTCAGGAATATTGAAATTATAATATCATATTCTTTTGGAATAATTAATATTCTTTTTAAAAATATTAATAACATTGTGTTTCTTCACGAACACCAACACAATTTTTTTTACAATATTAAGTTGTGCTTTCTTCAGGAACAAAATGAGACATATAATCTTCAAGAGTATATATACAATATTCTTCTTAAATATTGACATTAAGGATTCGTTCTACATTTCGAGCTAAATAATAAAATTTGTGCCCTACATAAGTAATAATGAAATATTATTTTGAAATATTTATATAACGTGTGTTGTGTTTTTTTTTCGAGAACATCAACGTCATATTCATTTAAAATAAATTTAATTTAAATTATGCTTCTTCAAGAGCATTGAGTCAATATTCTTCTGGAATATTGAAATTGTAATATCATGCTTTTCATAAACAAGTAATATTCTACTGAAATATTAATAGTGTTGTGTTATTTCAGGAGCAACAACGAACTATTTATAATAGATAGATATATAATTGATACTGTTTTGGAATATTAATTATAATGTTGTACTATTTTTGGAGCAACAACTGATAAATTATTAATTTGAAGTTTATAAAACAATATTTAAAAATATTTAATTACCACATAGACATGATATGAATTTATATAAAAAAATTAATTACAAACAGGCATTAAAAAAAAATCTCCATACATAGAAGTTAATAAAATTGACTAAATTTTTTATCAACATGTAAAAGGTACTAAACATACACATGAATTTCACATATACAAAAATCGAAAGTAGAACTAATATGTGACGGATACAAAAGACGGAAATAATGTGTATAAATTACACATATAAATGTGAATTAGAATTAATATGCATATCAATGAAAAATAGAGAATAAAAAACAACCTTGTTATGATGCATGCGTACATCGAAAGAATACACATGCCACTAAATTAATTTTAGTACATGTGATCAATATTTATACTTATAAAAAATATCACATTTACTAAACTTTAGAAAATTAAGCTATTGATTGATAACGTATTGTGAAAAAAGAAAAAAAAAAGAAGAAAATAGAGAGAAGTCTTTAGATTCGTGTGTATTTTATTAAGAACCAAATCTCTATATTTATAGATAAAAATCAAGGATACAGCGGTAATAATTTCTAGGATTGCATAGGTAAATGTGCTATTCACCAATAAACCCTAATAAACTTACCATTTACAACACATGATTGTCTACCATTCTCCATTTTTTTTAAACTCATTTTTAACCACAAATTTCCACCAAAAAAATTTGTATGTTAATCCAAAAAAATTTCCATTTCTAAAAACCACTATTACGAAACTTATTTTCCTAAAAGTACTCTTTTTTAATAGACATCAAACAGGGAAATAGTTAACTATCGATTTGAATGAGTTTTGAAAAAAATATCCAATATCATTTTCATTTTCTTTATACTTTAGGGTAGAATCAAATAAAATTCGAGTAAAATCGATCGAACTAGCAAGTTTTGATCCGATTTTGATTCGACCCAATGGTTTTGGTAAATTTTTCCCACTCCTAGTCATATGATGAAAAGGATTATTTCTATACCTAAACCTTCACCTGAGGATGCCAGTCAATGATTGAAAGAATATGTCCTGATTCTACACAAGGGCTTTAAGTTGTGACCATTTGTGCAAATAAGCCAATATAATATACTGCTACCAAATATATAATTTTCCAAAATAAATTCCCCATTGCTAAAAGCGTTTCCCATATTCTCTCCTCTCTCAATTCTACTACATAGTCTCTTCCTCTTCTGGTATAAACAATAAATCTCAAGAACAACAAATCGTTCTACAAAACTATGAGGTGCAAATAAATATGCAACTATTTTTCTCTTAAATAAGCCATTAGTCCAATGCCTTTTTCTTTTTTTTCTTTATCCTTCCTTTTTTTTTCTTTTTTAAGTGATAATGAATGATTTTTTTTTTTTATTATTTTTTTTAGTAAGCAGCCAGAGGTTCTGTGGGCACAGCGGTCAGACAAGGTTTACCTGACCATTTCTCTGCCGGATGCCAAGAACATTTCTATAAAATGCGAGGCTGAAGGGATTTTCGCCTTTTCTGCTGTTGGGGTCAATGGTGGAGACTTTAATTTCACTCTCCAACTCTATGGGAATATTGTTCCTGAGGTCCCCTTTTTCTATCTAAGACTTTTTTGTAATTAGTTATCTGTTTTTTATATGATCCGATATTTTTTGTTCAATTTTGGTTTTTGAATTCAAATTTTGATAAATGTTGTATCTCTCCGTTGTTTGACATGAAATTGGATCTGAAAGAATATAATGCAACAAATACATTAAAACATCAATAAATGTATAGGAAATTCCAATTGTGGGAAATAAATAGGAACTCAAGATCTCAGTTTTAATTAATCTAATGAATTAAGGGATTAAGGTTGGAGAATCTAGATAAAAAAAAATATGAGTTTAATATGAGTTGTCTAAGTGAGTGCTTAAATAACGTCTGAATTTTTTTAGTAAGTCAATATGTTGTTTGCATATTAACTTGATGCTGTGTTAAGATTTGGAGTCAATGACGAGTTTGTTTCAGTATTAACTCGATTTTGTTAAAGATTTGGGGCCAATTATTATTATTATATTATTTTATTTTTCCGTCATTTCAAGAAGTTGATATCAGTGGACAGTAATTAGACATGCTGTTTGATTTCTTTTAAAATGTAAAGTTGGGCTAAGATGTTATGTGACTCAACTGAAATGGCAGTTTAAATTTTTGTCAGAATCTTTATAATCTACCTCATGAAGTAAGAAGTTCATTTTTCAGGAAAATTTTTTGTAGCTATGATGTTTTATCTCTATTATATGATGTACTAGACCCTTCAAAATTGAGAAATTAATTGCCTATGACTCGTGACGTAGTTGATGAAGTGTGCAAGTGTTTTTTTCTCTGGGTTATGATTGAAGTAGAGGAAATAAATTAAATGAGTTGTGATCACGAGTTGTTCGTTTTGTGCCATAAAACTTGGAAGAGTCAGACCCCACAAGCTTGCCATTAAGGTTGGAGAAACCAGGCCTATATAAACCACACAAAAAAAGTCCATACTTCCGATGTAGGATTTAGGTGCCTATACACTCCAATGAAAACCATGACAAACCACCATACTTCCGACTCGGCGTCCACGTCGAGCAAGTGCCCATACACTCTAAGTGGTAACTGAGATTAGAAGACATGATGCCTACTCTGATAGCATTGTCATAGAACTTGGAAGAGTCAGACAAAGCTAGTCGTTAAGGTTAGAGAACCCAAGCCTATATAAACCACACAAAAGAAGTTCATACTTCCGATGTGTGATTGAGGTGTCCATACACCCCAATGGGAACCATGACATTTTGTCTATCCATAACTTTACAGAATGCTGAATTTGTAGCATGGGGTAGATCTCTTTCTATTAGAGTTTGATTTTCCTTTTCACTTGCCCTTAATCCTTTAGCTACAAGAGGTAAAAGTTCCTTCATTGCCATGCCTCCGTCCCCTGGAACCATACACTTGCAAATTTTCCTCTATATGCACCTATCGAGAAATTTATGATAACATTGTTCCTAAGGTTAAGAATGTTTATGAAGGACTTTTTGTGTTTCTTGTCTCTAAGTGCTTGTTAAATGTTTCAATTACTTGCCAGAAAAAGTAGGTGTGAAGTATGTGGAGACAACATTGGGAAGTTGGCTTGTAACTTTTTGCAAATTGAAAGGAACTCATTTTTAATGGGGCTTCTTCTCTGGATTTATTGCGATAGCGTAAGTGGAAATTGAGTTTGCTTGTTTGACATATTTGGATTTCCTTTATCCTAGCAAAATAGTACCAACTAACAAAAGAAAAGAACTTCTGTACTCGAATATCAGTCTCTAGAACATATGCTGTGCTTACAATTTCTTAGCTCACATGCCTGAGTAAATTATGGATCATTCTTGTCCTTAGTCTTTTTTTTTTTGTCAGAACTTCTAATTGTTCTGAGAAGTAAAATGTAGGCAACCTCTAGTTTTAAGTTATCAGTATTTTGAAAATTGTTCCCATAGGTCTTACTGTTATGCCTGATAATTTTGAGCAATCATCCTTTTCATGTTATTTTTCATTTACGGCTTTTCCCTAAATGGTCATTGAACTTTTCTTAAAAGGTTCCACGGGGTTACTGAACTTAAAAATTACTCCTGTTAGTCACTTACCTTTGAAAATTGGTACCCCATCCATTACTGCGTAAATGATGCTTGTAAAATTGGAAGGATTTGATGACATGTCTAATGGTAAGGCTTATGTGGCACGCATTTGGAAACTATAAATCAGATTTTTACATAAATCATGCTATAATTAGTTAGAAACTATAATAATCCAACTCATAAAATCTGTGAAATTCAGATTTCGAAAAGCTCTACATTCAGTCATTAAAAAAAAACCTAAATATGCAATGGATGATTTGTTAAAAAAAGGGTCATGTACCTGTAGGCTCATGCTCAACATCTTCAAATCCTTCCAATTTTGCAAGCGTTGTTTATGCAATGATGGATGTGGTACTGGTATGAATTTTCAAAGTTAAGTAACTAACAGGGGCAATTTTTAAGTTCAGTGATCCCGTCGGAACTTTAAGAAAGGTTCAGTGACCATTTAGGGAATTAACTTGTCAAACTTACCTAGAAAGAAGGTTGTCTATTCTTCTATTCATGCATGGGGGTTACTTATAATGCAGTGTAAGACAAAAATTGGGTTAAGGAATATACTATGCTCTATTAAGAAAGAGCAAAAGGGATGGTGGAAAAGATTGTTGAAGTCTGAAGAAAAGCCTGCTCCATACATTAAGGTTGATTGGAATAAATGGTGCGACGAGGACGATGAAGAGTCGGACTGTAAGTTCATTCTATATCTTACAGTGTTTGTATTTTACTTTTCTTGATGGTTTTTGCATGCAATTGCACTTTTTTCCCCAAAAATGGACTTACTGACAAATAAATTTTTGGTAGATCCTAAAGTTGAATTGTGCTTCCTCTCTGTGTGCATTATATACATAAATCCTTTCACTATTGAAACTTTCTTTCATAATCTCGTTTGGATGATTTTAACACATTCATTAGTTTGTTAATGATCTCTCCTCTTCTGAAGTTATGCGTTTTGCGGCAGGACTGGAGAGTGGGTTTTATTTTTTCCGTAGAAGTATTTAGCAAAGAAATTCTACATCATTGCATTATAAGGAGAACATATCTCCATGCTCATAATTCTTTTGGATTTTCCACTTGTTTGGGACCAATAATTATATGCCTACTGATGTGGCATAAAAAATAATTGAAAATTAGTATATTTGAAAGACCGCTGATTATGTAGAACTAATGGTTTTTGTGCCTTGCACTTCTGATACTACTCTCGAAATAATTATTGTGAAAATTAGAACAAAAGAAAAAAATTAGAGTAATTGATTTTTTTTTAATCATTTTTTTGATTAAAAAATAAATGTAAAGAGAGTACATATGGCCGCTCTTACTTTCAATTATTTTACTTTTTTGTTTGAAGTTTTGCTATTTTTCCTTTTTTGAAGAAATTCGATTTACTAAAAAAATCTTTGCGAATATACACAATTTTAGGAGCTTGATTTATTGCAATACTTTTCACTTCTACAATATAATTTCTCAAATAGAATGGCATTCCACTTTTTAAGACATCAATTAATATTTGATTTATATGATTGAAGTCTCTTTATATAAATTTACTTGCCTTGTGAAGATTGGAAAAACTTCAATGACCCTTTTCTGATTCTGATCATGTTAAAAATATTAAAGATTTTGTTGGGCTCAATCCATTATCATCTGTAATATACAATGAAAAACGCGACTATGTAATATATTCTCAATAGGTCGTCATCTTTGTACAGTACATTTACGCCAAGCATGTGACCAACCACCATCATATTACAGCAATTCGAGATCATACATTCATGGGCCTGTGGCATAAGATTTTAGATAATTTTTGCGCATAATTTGTTGTGTTTGACACAACTTTTTGGTCCTTGCAGCAAATCTGGTTTCTGACGATGACTGTGTGGTAATTTGAACCTCCTTTTCTGTTGTCAAATATTTCCATGTAGTGACAGTAGGAATGCTTATTATTTATTAATATAGCATAAATGTTCTTCTGTTCCAGAATGCCGGTGAAGAGGATGAGAGCAGTGATGATGAAGGGATGCTGTGTGAGTTGAAATTTCCTTTACTGCACAGTTCTTACTCGAATATGATGCTTAAAAAGTTTAATTATAAGAAAACTTACACAAAATAGATAAATTTTTTACTGGTAAAACTCGAAAATAAGTAGGTTTCTTATTTTGACAGGCAAAAATTAATTTCAAAAAGTAACTAATTTTATATAAATAAGTAAAAAAAACCAGTAAAGTAATTAACATATTTGGAAACAGAAAGTTTCTTTTACTTATAAGCTTTAGCCAAACATGCTAATATGGTAGCCAATTGCTATGTGGTTGATATGGTATCCTGGTTGGGCTTATATGATTTTATGTGGCCATTTCTAATGGATTTCATCTTGCAATTTTTTTGCTGCATTATAGTTGTTTACAGGAACATTAGTTTATGAGGAAATTAGGCCCAGTACCCCATAAAAATAAGTATTTTGATTAATACCTTTTAAACTAATTAAACATTTTAATCAAGTAATAATTACATCCTATCATATCCTAAACCATTAACTAAAACTCCAACCTAAAGTGACCCCATAGAAACCCACTTATCCTCCTTAGAAACACTCCACTCCAGAGGCGATTTCCCCAACTCCGAGAAACCTCAATCTGAAATCTTCGTTTTTTCTATCAATTTCATCTCCATCTTCCTCCGTCTCTGTTTGCCTTCAATTTTCTCCTTCTCATTTCGTGGAGATCTTAAACACTGACCCTAAAAACTTCAAATTGTTGAAACCACAAGACGTTCCGATCAAAATTCAAAAATTTGTGTCCGATTTCGACTTATTCACTCCAACGCCGTCGTCGACTCCAACTCCTATTTCTACAGTGGCCAGCGAAAGTTGAAGAAGAAAAAATATTGATGAAGAACCATCTTCAAAGAACAAAATTTCTTCAACATCTTATAAACCTAAGGTAGCATTAACTGCAGGAGAGGAGTGTCAATTAAGTTTCCCCTCGTGTTTACATTTTATTTTTAGTTCCTTGTTGGGAAATTGACTTTCTGGTTTCGATATTTGTATGTGATGCTATGCCTTCTAGAAATTTTCACACCTTCCAAGTTCCCTTTTTGTTTTGTGTAAATACAAGTGATAGAAGGAAATTTAGCAAGGAAGTTCTGGCCCTGTTAATAGAAGTTGGAAAGCTGCAAATGATTATTTATTTCCTCTACCTTCTTGAACTTAATAATACTCGAAATTTACATTTTAAGTCTTTAGTCATTTTATAGTTTTCATAAGGAGTTTGTAAACTGCCTTGGTAACTATTGTGAGCATCGCTTGTTCTTGTTGGCGTGCTTGAAGCTTATGAGGAACTATAAAAAGAAATGATGATAAATGCAATTGTGTTTGAATCTACGATAGGGAAAATGAAAGTGATGTTAGCGTGAGGCTTGACTTGAGTGTTGAAAAAGGATAGGGGAAGTGAAGAATTGGGTTTGTCTGGGGGGCAGAGTGAAGACTAATATATGTTGTTACGTGGGTTGGTTGTTTGTATTGGGATTGGGATGCTTTAAACGCAAAAGCTGTTATGTAGGGTTGCTGCTTTCCTTTTAGTTCTTGGGTATGGCTTTTCTCTGTGGCTGATGCAAAACTTAGTGGGGTCTATTAAGAAATCAGGGCTATGAAATACACACTCTCACTTAATTAATGGGTAAGCTGATGCACTTCTTCATGCTTCTTGGCGATCAATTGGTTCTTTCCATTTTACTGCTCTTGGATGCATCAGATTTTTCTCTTTTTGATATAGTTTGCTACCTGAAATAAGAAAATTTATAGCAGGTTGAGATATTTTCTAACTACACGTTCTTCAAAAATTTACTATTTAAAAATGCATTTTCTCTTCAAAATAAGGCTCAAACAAGGGCTAAATTATTGAATTGGCATGAGAGGGTTTTAAATGAAAGGAAACTTAAAATAAGGAATAAATTCAAAAACCATATTTTCTCACACATAAATTAGTATACTACAACATTTTATATCACTTTTCTTGGGTTTTTGTCACTTTTTTTTTTTTTACACTTACGTCACTTTTTAAAGTTTATTTCATTTTTGTGTCACTTTTTTAAAGGTGTCATTTTTTTTGAATGTTTATCACTTTTCAAGTGTTTGACAAAAGTGATACATGCTCATGTATACGGTCACTATGTGATTGTTTTTTAAGATAAGAATTTTGTTTGCATTTAAATTTCGGTCACTTTTTAAAATTTTTGTCACTTTTTTTAATACTTATCACTTTTCTTCAGTCGCATTATTGATTTTTTATCACTTTTTTAATGGCAAACATCACTATTAAATAAAAGTGATATTGTATGTCATTTTTTAATAAAAAAAAGTGACATTTAACGTTTGATTTCTATGCCTTCTCACTTTTTCAATCAGTGTAATTTTTTAAATTTGTGTCACTTTTTTAAATTTGCATTTTTCTTAAGTTTCCGTCACTTCTTTGAGTAATTCTCACTTTTTAAAAAAGTTTTGTCACTTTTTTTTTTTTTAATAACTGTTTGCCATAATTTTTTCAATCATCTTTTTGAAATTCTATCACATTTTTAGTGACAAACATCATATTTTAATAAAAGTGACAATGTATGTAATTTTTTAATAAAAAAGTGACATTGTGTCACTTTTTTAATTTTATACAGTATTTTTTACTTCCAAAAAGTTTTCATATGATTTTTGAAAACACTCTTAATTTTAAGGGTATTTTTGTAAGTTGCCCTTAGTTTATTTCATAATTCTCGTGGGACGAAATTATTTATTAATGAATGCTTAGATTATCATTCATTTCTATCCATGAAATTTATAAAGAAACTAAACGAAATTAAAACAGAATAGAATTATTAAGGAATTATTGCAGCTCCTAGTTTCTTATATACACATTTCCTCCGCATTGCAGATCTTCCCGACTTGGAGAAGGCTCGAGGAACTTAATGAAGATCGAATTCGATTACTATGGAAATTAACTTGCATGGAGGTGATACTATGTTCTGCATCGTATGCATCCTGGTTACCAAGCTTTCGGCTTTTTTCTTATGGGGTTATCGGTTATCACCATAAATATTTGTATTAGACATGCAAGAATGCTGTATTTTGAGCAGAAAATCAGTACCAAGTTTTATCTGTAACTGTCTACTCGTGCAAGTCTTCAGTCTACTACGATCAGAGGTAAAATGGATCAAGCAGATGGCGACTCAGATTCTCCTTTCTTCACTAATGAACAAGCTATACCCATCAAAAAACTAATGAACAAGCTTTGTTTTGGACTAGGGGGTGTCAATTGGTTCGGCCAGGCGTCCCGCGTCCCCCTCCTCTCTCTGCGAGCACGGCCTATGCCTGTGCCTGTCGGGGTCACTAGACCTGGCCGTCCTTTTTAGTTTATTTTGTTACTTTTCTGATATAATAAAATAAAAGAAACTTAAAAAGAAGCCTACAGCTGGCTGCCAGAACACCCGAGAATCCAATATGGCCTCTCTTCGGACGAGCTGATCCACAACACTGCCCTTGGACTGAGCCGAGCAATGGTCATGTCATTTCGCTTTTGGCTGGCACAACCCTTTAAAGTTCGATATGTACGCAAGTGTAAAAATCTAATGTGAAACTCGCATGGATTGATTCACGCTCTTCTTCTTCATTTGACATGTTATGTAGATTCACAAATATGTACAAACAATGAGTTTAATGATTGCCTAATGGAAGTTGTGATGTAAACTCGATTGTATAAGGCTAATCTGAGAAATCACTACAACAAAGGTCGACAGTTTAAGTTCATGTGCACTCAAACATGTATCTCAAACCTAGTATAGTTACTAAGGTGGTCAAGTCTCAAGTATGGATATGGACCTCACATATTTTCGTGATGTTGGATGAGCGTTGCCAAAATTGTCGAGTAATGAGTAAAAATCAGATGTGCAATGTAACTAGTGTAGCTAAACATGTGGATCGAGATTGAGAGATGATTATATGTATCTCATTTTGACAACTTTTTAAAAGATGATTTTCGCACTCAACATTCACGAATGGAACAACACTTATAAATATATCAGTGATGCATGTTCAAAACATACATATAAATAGACACTCCTTCAAGTTATATCAACACTTTGATATCGAACATTAATTTTAACCTTATATTTAATAAATTTACAAGTACTATTCACCTTTCATTTTGAAAAATATAAAACTCAAGGGAAAAAAATAAATGAAACAAATGTCAAAATAGGAGAAAATAATTTTAGTAGTTAAAAAGGGGGGAAAGTAATTTTTCCTCTATATTAATCAATGAAGACCTGCGACAAAAACAAATATATTAAACGCCTTCCCGCCTTGTTGCTTTCTCGATAAATTCCTTAAATTTTAATTAAAAAAATCCATCTCAAATTGCAATAATCTCAATTTATCTCAATCCCAACAGATTTTACATAGAAGATTCTGGTAGGTTTTCTCGCTTCATTGAGAATCTGAGATGCCGCTTTCTGCTTTATATATATATGTTGCGTATGCATTTGATTCTTCTTTCTGTGCATAGAATTTGACGCTGAGGGAAAATGCGAAAGCAAGATACTATTTCTGCTTCATGTTGTACAACAACCTTGATTTTGTGCCTAGATCACTAATAGCAATCATTTTAGGTTTCTTGATTATGTATGTGAAGTTTAGGATGTTAGATCTAGTTGCTTTTGGTAATTAATGTTTTTCATCTGTTGTTTTGATTTATTTATTGAATTTCTTGAGGAAGTATTTAGAAGAATTTTAGCCTAGATCCGGGAAGGTGTAATGTGAAACTTGAATTTGACAAAAGTTCGAGTTATTAGTTAAATTTAAATTTTATTTTATTGTTTTGATTCCTAGTCATTAACTTCAACCTGATAAAAGTTTAGATCTTAGAATAATTATTTCTATTTTACTATGCTTTTTACTCGATTAGTAATTTAGTATGTTTCCGAATTCATGATGGATTATGTTAGTAACATGGATAATTAATGGATAAAAGTAGTAAATGTGAATATCATGTCCGTTGACCATGCGTTCATTTACGTTAGGTTTTGATATGTTTAATTATGTCGTCAACATAAAAAATAGTATTCTCAGAGTTCTTTGGTATATGTAAAGTAGATATCAAAAATAACTCATTTCCAAAAATGGCAATACGGAGATGCTGGACTTATTTTACGACCAAGAATCACTAGATACGACGTCCACCTGGCAGGTAGATTGCATTTAGGCCCATTCCGTGAGCAAATGTTTCCAACACTTTATGTATATTGTCTAAGCTTAATGGACAATTATGGCTGTCGTGTTAGATTCTTATGTCAAACTTGGTTGAAATTTCTCTAGTTTATAAGCAAAATACATATCTTTCCTTGTTTGAACAACTAATATGCAAATGTTTGAAAATGCTCAATTGAGTGCAGAGGTATTCCACCTTTTTGAGGAGAGGTGTAAGTCTCAACATAAACCAATAAAAAAAGATTTTTATTTATTTATTTTTTTTTTTGGGTAATAAACCATGTAGTCAAGTGAACAAAGAATAACATAGAAGGATTCATGTAGCTAACCAAAATTTTATGGGGAATAGGTTTAGTTAGTTGTTTTTGTATGTTAGTAAAAAATCATAAACCAACTTGAAAATGCATCATATAACAATTATTAGGAATGAAAGAAAAGATTGAAGTCGCATGTTTTGGGTTTCATCACTAGCCATTTGTCGCCGAAAGTTGCAACTTTATTGAGGAGAGTGGTTTGTGGCACTTAAACTATAGGAGGCTAGCACACACTTTGCTTGCTCTCTTCCCTGATTCTTCTGGATTTTTTTATTTTTTATTTTTCCTTTTTTAAGTTTTCAAGTTCGAGTTGTGACTTGTGAAGAAACTCGAAAACCCTAGGCTACAGATATCTAGCCAAAAAAGTTGACGTAATTAATGAACAAGTAAAGGAGAGCACACACCTCAACGGCCTTGAGGCTTATGCATCAAAGCATGTGCTGCCTTGACAAATGGCATCAAGAACTCGTTTTTTGAAAAATCGGGTTATATGTTTGCACATACCTTTTCTTAAAAAAAGCATTCGAGAATAATGTCTTGATGCACACCTCAACGGCCTTGAGGCTTATGCATCAAAGCATGTGCTGCCTTGACAAATGGCATCAAGGTGCTAGTTTTGAGAGCCGCATGTAAGGTGTGCACCAAGACATTATTCTCGAATGCTTTTTTTAAGAAAAGGTATGTGCAAACATATAACCCGATTTTTCAAAAAACGAGTGATACTGAAGACACGATCCTTTTTAAGCATTGCTTTCATGTGACTTCATTGACGAATCAATACTTGTTGAAGCTATGGGATGTAAAATACAAAAGTAAGGGAGAATTTCGCCTTAGAAGGAAGCCCCTGCGTGAGCGGTGGTGGACGAAGTGGAAGCGAGAATGTCATCTTGAGTAACGCAAATATTGGTGAGAATCCAATGCCCCGAAAACCTAAGGGTTCCTCCACAAGGATCATCCACGGAGGGTGAGTCATGGCCTAAGATCAAGCCAAAAGGCGTAGTCGATGGACAACATGTAAATATTCTTGTACTATCCCTTGTTGGTCCCGAGGGACGGAGGAGGCTAGGTTAGCCAAAAACTGGTTATTGGCTCAAGAACGTAAGGTGCCCCTACTTTTTCAGGGTAAGAATGTGTAGAGAAAATGCCTGGAGCCAATGTTCGAGTAACAGGCGCTATGGCGCTGAAGTAACCCACGCCATACTCCTAGGAAAAGGTCGTTTTGTCTCCCACATGACCATTTGAAAGCGTATGCTGTATATTGTCTCCATCTTGCCAAAAGTTACTGACAAAAGATAAAAGTTTCCTTTATTTTTGAGATATGATATCTCATCTCGTCAAAGGTTCTGTTATCCCCATTAGAAAAAAATGCTATTGGACAATTACAAATGCCATTCATAACCTTAAAAAGTGTTAGATTATATCACAAAGAAGAAAAAGATATTGTTAAGCAAGACCGATTGAAACTGTAACAGTTTCAGAATGAGTTTATTATATGCTTAAACTATTAAAGTTAATAGACCTTTTCAGTCTTTTATACACAGGTATGATTCCTAGCATTTGAAAAGATTTGGCATAAAGTGGACAGTATTTAACTGTACTTTATAATTATTATATATGTGGAATATCTATATTTCTGTTAACAGATTTTATAGCTTGAGAACCTAAGAATAAAATATGATTTTGTTTCCCGTTAATTTCGTAATTGGCCTTTTATGACAATTGGTGTTTTGAAGAAACCATGCTCCTCCAATAAACATTCCAACTGTTGTAAATAAAAGGTGCAGTTTAAATTAGATGTTTTGCCAGGTCCTACTGTGAATTTGTATTTGTGAATTATTACTCATGTGCAATTTACAGATTAATTCTTCCTGTATCACTTCAGGGTCTGAGATAAATAACATTTGAAGTTTTGAACTCCCAGTGTTTCTTTTGGAATATTAAAATGGTTTTTCTACGACTCATTTGCTGACTTTCTACTGATAAGGGGAAGCATCATTTTGAAATTGTCGGTTTCTATTTTTCTCTGTGTGATGATGGTTCCTATCTTGAATTCGCTGTGAACATCATCAGATTGTCTACAAATTGACTATTGATTTATTGCATTGTACTGTTTCAGGTTCGATATCCTTGTCCTTATAATTATGATCATCGACCATCACTAACTTCTGTTTTTACTATTTATTGAATTCCTTCATCAGTGGACCAGGATTGATATACCTCTCTTATTTTCTTAAATTTACTTCATCTTCACATTCTTCAGATCTTGGCTTCTTCTTTACCTGTGCAAACATTGGGGTCAAATATGGAAACATGACTTTCAATTTGAAAATAGTTGGTCCTCTTTCTGATATATAGTTTGTCATTACACTTTTCTTGATATATCTTTCGTTGTTTCTGGACCTGATGATTGTAATTTTGTTACAGGGGATAAGAATATGAAGAACAAGGTAAATTTTGCATATACGGATGGTCTCACAAGTCCACGTAAAATGTCAAAACGAGCTACTTCCTGCTCAGATTTCAAGGAGAAATCTCTTCATATATCCAAATAGTCTTCAGTAATTGAAACGAGAAAGAATTTTCATGTGGAGGAAGAGATTGTTTCCCTTCGTCTGAATGCTGGAGGGGAAGATGGATGACCTTGTAGAGTCATCTTTCACGATGCGGATGGGAAACTGCCTTTTGACACTGGAAGTTGGTAATCTTTATGTCTCTGGTTTAATCTTGCCTCTAAAGGATATTGCTAAGAAAGAAAAAACAAAGGGGGTTAGATTCGATGGCTTTGGATGCATAGAAGAATGGGGTCTCTCTGGATATGAAGGATATCCAGTTATATGGCTGTTGACTAAAATTGCAGATTATGATTGTATTAAACCCTCGAGTAGTTAAAATGTTATATGCCAACCAGTGCTTGTGTTGAGGTTTACAAAAATTAACATCTTTTGTTCCTTACTTAAGTCTGGACGAGCTGCTTGTGCTGTTTTGTGTGCATTGAGAGGGCAGAAATGCTTATCTAATGTTGCGTCAATCAAGAATTTTATACTTTCTCAGGGTGGGTTCATTTATACAGTTCTTCCATTTGGATGAGACATCAAAGAAGAGTGATAATAAATTTATGGAACTACCTGTCCTTGCTGCACTTCGAGATGATAGTTGCAGGCAAGAGGATCTTACACAAGCTCAGCCTAGATCTTCGTTAGGAATTGGTCCTGAAATAAGTGACAGAAAACAAAATGATTCAATCTGGATTGTTGAATGAAGATTTAAAGCTGGCAGGATTGTTGAATGAAGAAGAGTATTGGAGCTCGTTGAAGCAGGAGAAAAACAAGGATTCAGCTTGCTTGTCAAGAATATATTACATTAAGATTAAATTGCAGATTACTATCCATTGCTTGTCTGTTATAAGAATTTCAACCAAGAAACAGATATGTAATCTTTGATAGTGGTATTTATAATTGTTATGTAGATGACTTTCCCCAAGCACGCTTCACAACTGGGCATTGTATAACTCTGCTCATGGATGATTTCACTGGAGCTCCTTCCAATGAATCTGATGATGGATCTGAGTACATTTTTGACCCCCAATAACAAATCATTCATCTTCAAGTGGTTCTGGGACATCTGAAGTTGATGGAATAGCAATTTATTTGAGTGCCATAAAAGAATGGATGATTGAGTTTGGATCATAAATGGTTTTCATTTCAATACGCACAGGTATGGAATGGTACATGCTTCACAGTTTTTTTTTTTTTTTTAGTCAAATGCACAGTTATTTTGTTTAGAGTGCTGTTTACAATTGTCCTCCTAGAACCTCTTTTGTCTTTATGATTGATATGTGGGTTGATTTATGTTGAGATTTCTCAGCTTGTATAAAAATATGGTGTGCAACACAGATAACCAAGTCCTACCAATCTTGTGAAATGCTTGTGCATCTAGGAAGTGTCTTAGAGAAAGCAAAAGCCAATGTCTTCAATTATCTATGAAAACTTGGTGTTGTCAGTAGCTCAGGAGCTACTGAACTGTGATTCATTAGGTTATTGGTTTTTCTTGATGATAGCCATGATGATAGAAGCTTCTCACATCTGCCATGATTAATTGGTGTCATCTATAGTAATTTGTTATCAGGAAAAAGCTTGGGAGGCCATCACAGCAAAATTTCCCCAGAGAAGGCATAGGCATACTCTTCAGATATTAGAAAGGTGAGTTTTATAATCTATAGCACGGACGCATGTTGGACACCATCACTCATCGGATACTCTAGAATGCGTGTCAACACACTACTTGACACCTCTTATTGTATATAATATTTTAAGTTTCCAACATTTAAGAGACATTTTCCAGACATGCTTCATGCACAAATCTGACATGCCTCGTGCACGTCCGGCACGTCTTGTGCACGTTATAATTCTGACCCAAGAGGAACTATCCTCGACACATTAAGGACAAAGAAAGCCC
>NC_036238.1:23367910-23387209 GCF_002742605.1 Olea europaea var. sylvestris
AAAAATTCAAAATGACATGAGAAAATTCTTTGAACTTCATGTCAAATTTGTTCTATATCTACCATATGCATTTTTTTTTTAATTTTCTTTCTTTAATAGTAGCATCTATCCACATTTTATTGTTGTCCAAACTTGAGGATTACCTCGGACCCACTTAAAAAGTGATTAAAGAGCATAATTATTAGATCTCTAAATCACAGATGGAGGTTGGACCATGGAACCCATCCAGTGGAGAAAAACTTTGGTGGAATGGTGGCACTGTCCTATATGGTGCGACTGTCGAATGGGAGTCACCCCTCATCGGATGGTCCACTCTCGCCCTAGACTTCGGGACTTGAGGTGAAAAGAGAGAAAAAATCAAATCTCGATTTGGCTTAATCTCATTGGGTAGGGTGGGCCACCCAATGATGTGGTGGCTCCTTATTCGATGGTCGCACCACATAGGACGGTGCGACCGCTCCGTCGAAATTTTTCTCCATCCAGTGAGTTCGGCTATAAGATCGTCGTTATATGAAAACATTATCATGATCAACAAAAAGAATATCTGTTAGTGATGTCACACCTCCTCAATGACCAATCTGAAGTGAACAAGTCACTTTTGATGTCATCACCGTTACATCAATCAATTAGAAGAAAGTTTCGAATCCTGAAATATGGATTTGGCTTTTGGGTAAGTGTAAGTGTACAAGCAGTTTTCCACCCTGTACCCTTGGAGGCATAACCTGCGATTTGCCTCCCTCACAATGCTCCAGGGCAGGGGTGGTGAGGGACCCTTAAGGTTAGGGTTTAACCTTTTATTAGAAGAAAGTAATGATTGTTTAGGTAGCAGAAAATTATTACTCAGCCATAGGCTACGAAAAAGGTGAAATAATGGTATGATTAGTAGAACTTAATATCCAATCAAATATCTTTAAATAGAGCAATAATATACTAATCAAGGTCATGTATTGGAGCTTGACAAGACAGAGAGCAGCAAACTATTGTGACACTGCTTATAAATAGGGACGATGATCCCCTACAAGGGACGTGGTTATGCAATTCTATGTAATACAGTACAAAAGTATAGTTTGACCCAAAATTATCTCAATATATCTCTAATTTAAAAGAGTTCACCTCCAAAAATCACGCTGCTTATACTAGTTTGAATATCGTGGAAAAATATGTGGTCGTGCAGGACAATTCTCCAGCAGTTTTCAAGAATTTCCCTTGAGAACATCAAAAGGTGTACATTCGTGACTGGTCTTACCAAGAAAATGGAAGAGACACACCATTCCAAATGGCTGGTCAGGAAGAAGAAGGTTGAGCTGAGGAACTAACCAAAACTGAATCCAAGAGCGGCAATAACACCTGATAGCTAAGATAGAGGTCAAGCGGGAAACATCCACCAGGCTAATCAACAGAATTATGGGGGTTATTATTCAAATCATTTTTTTTTTTTTTTGGAGGAATCAAATGAGTGGACTGTTCTGTTATGTTATGAAACATCTTGAAAATGAGTGTATGGATTTTCAACTGGATTGTGCCAAACAAGCTATAACTGTGGAGATACTGGTGCCATGCGTTGGAAATTGGCACATGAAAGCTTATGCTAATGCTAACAAGATTGATAGAGCTGGAGCAGAAGAAAGGAAGAGGAAAGGACTGCCGACTGAATATTACCGTGAGACCTTGTATAGTCCAGAGAGAGCGGCTTTCTTTATCATTCCTTTCAATGAGATTGGTCTTGGATCTGGATCTGTCATTCTTGAAATTTAAAGGAAACTAATAATAAGAAGGAACTTGTCAAGGTGAATGCATCTAAGCTCATTTTTGTATACCAAGGTACAGGATATTGTCTTGATGACTTCATCTACGTTAGCCCAACTCACGTTTCGACAGAAAGGGTGGAGGGAGGAAGGTTTAAAAGTAAGAAAAATGGAGGACTGGAAGCTTCATCATATGTCAACTGCTTGAGATCATTGTTTCCAAGGAACGTAAAATAACCGAAATCGGTGTTCCGTAGATTAAAGTCAAGAGGTATATTAGACTTGAAGACATTTCTCCAGAGAAGGAATACTCCAAAAGAGGTAAATTCTACTCTACGAAGCAGAGACAGTCCTATTGAGGTGGCAGGTCCGATTTATCAAATAATAACACTCCTCAACACTTTGGCTTAGGTGTTTACACGCTTTGCGACATCTCTTTTTTATTTTTGATATAGTATTTTAAATTGTTGAACATTCATGGGCACTTTCAAGACACTTCTCGCACGTGACTGACACGACTCATACACATATCTGATTTGACACAACTCTTGCACATTAATAATTTTATAAATTTGTGAAAAAAATAGGTAACTATCTAATTATGTAAATATGTCCGATCATGTTATATGTACAACTGAGGTTAGCAACTATACACATGAGAGAAAGGCTCACGATGAATAAATAAATCGTGAACCCTCCTCTTGTGAAGAGATTGTTAAGCCTTGTTGTACAACTAACAAAATTCAAATACACGTGTAAGAATTCAAAATAATGTGAAAATTTTCTACGAACTTCATGTCAACTTGATTATATATCTACTAAATGCATTTTGAATTAAGCTATTTTGCTAGAATTTGGTGCCCATCCTTTCGTTGAAAGTAATGTTGAGACGGGTTTTCATTAGTGCAAAAATTGTTGTGTTTTTCAAATGGACAAATGATAGAATGTCATGTCGTATTTTGTTCAAGAATGTGTCAAAATTCAGGCATTTTTTGGGGAGAACGTAAATAGATACCATGTCTATGTACTGGCCTTTTTTAAGATTTTGCTTCAACTTTCCTTTTTTTCTCTTTCTTTTTTTTTTTTTTCTTTTTTGCAGTGCAAAATTTTAGGTTTAATATTTAAATATTACTTTCAGTATGTAAATAAAATGAGTTCATTCATCAAGTTGATATTTTGCACCTCGACCAGTAGTATTGCTATAATAAAATGAGCATCAAGTGTATATCAACCTTTTGAAATAAAATAATATCCATGTTTAAAATTGGTTATAGTTACCAAAATTAATATATATAAAATTTCTCATCTTTATTATAATTTATACAAGAATTTTACGTGCACCGCCAGAAAATACAAACAAAATATTACTTTAATGTTTTAATTTTTTCTTTCTTCTGACAGATAATTTCTTTCTTTCTATATCATGGTTGGTGTACATCAAATTTTACATTTTGCCACGTGACAAAACGTTATTGAAAAGTTTAAAAAACATCATAGTTTTTTGGTCCAATCATTTGTTGACAAGTTGGATAATGTTAACAATTATGTATACAAAAGGCGTACAAATTGCATTTCCCACACATTTATGTTTATATTTGTAGTTAAATACAACAGCTAATGATTTGTTTTTATTTCTTTCATCTGAAAATATTTGGAAAACTTATTGGCACCATCACAAAATCTAAATTCTAATTAGGAGTATTCAAAGAAAAACCTATAAAATGACCGTCTCATTTGGTTTGTAGACAATTTCTTGATTCAATGGAGAACTTTTTGAGATGTTTTCATGGTTTTCAGCAAATGAACTGTTGGTGGACGACTTATTCATAAAAAATCAGTTCAAAAGTATGCAATCCGTGGATTGAATTTCCGATCCAATATTTGTTTTGAAACTATTGTTTACCATATTTATGACAAGTGACCGAAGTGTTCTAAAGAGTTGGACATGATATTAAAGTAAAGGTTCTGAATTCAATTCTTGCAACTAACTATTTAAATTGAACTCCGAACGCATATACATGCCACCTAAAAAAATTTAAATTTAATTTTTAAAACTCTTGACACTTACACGATACTTCTTAGACATGCCTCATGCACTTGCACGTACACGTGTGTGCCGTGTCTAGTGTAGGTTACAATTTTAAGGATTTTTTTGTTCTTTTCATTCCCAACCTTACGAAAATGTTTAAATCCACCCTCAACCCTTTTTTAACAGTAGACATTCCAACCTTTTACTCAATTGCAAATCACGTTATAATATTTAAATGAAATACATTCGGTATAATCTAACAACTTAATCATGCCGGTGTAAAAAACATTACATGGGCAGCAATTGCTGCAAGTGCAGCTCAGGTTGCGGTAGTGAAGAAGTTCTTCATCATTGATTGGTGCAGCTTAGGTTGCGGTAGCGAAGAAGTTCTTAATCATTGATTGGGATGTAGAACATGGAAATGGCACCCAAGAAATATCTGAGAAATCCCTTCATAAACATGACTGGTGGCACTGGAGTTGCTGATGAGGTTGATACCATGGGCGCAGAAGCAAGGCCGATCCTGTGATCTTCAGGGCCCAAGACGAGTTTCGTAAAATAGGCCTCCCAAAACCATCGTAGATTCAAATTCAATAGTGTATTACACAACCTATTTTTAACTTAAAACTAACCAATAAAACAACTTTTTTACTTGATTGTTAAAAAGACACATAACTTTTACATTTTTCACTTTTTGAATGTTAATAGTTTAATGTTAATCAGAAAATAAATAAACATGCCCTATAAGAGCAATACAAGGATTTCATTACATTGACCAGCAAATAGCAAGAAAAGGACACTTAAAATAATAATTTGCAAAAAAAGAAAAAAAGAAAAAAGAAAAAGAAGTCATTCTTCAAAAAAGCCGATATAAAACATGACCAAAAACATCTTCAAGAAAAATTAATTAGCAGAAATAAAATGAGGAAATTTCTTATTTCATTCATCTACCATATAGATGCAGTGAAGCTAATTCACCAACACAATTTACATCATTAGAGCAGATAAGAACTTAGACATAACATACCCATAATCCACAAACTCATTTGTCGAAAAAATGGGGTAGGGCGGAGACAGCGGCAGTATGGTGGAGGACGACGAGGCATCGGCAGCTCACATACTTGGCTGGAGAGCTGCTCACCCACAATTTCAGATTTGGAAGCCAAATAGCCAACAGGGTTTGCAATTGCCGATTTGGGAGAAGTGAGAACGGGAGAGAAGGGTTGCCAACATTTTAACTTATTATCAATTCATAATATAATGGGCCTAATTAAAAAAAGTCCAAAATAAAAGGCCCACAATTTTAAAAAAAATGGCCCAAGTAACACACCATTTTCCTCTCTCCAACTCCAAGCTTCCTGCTACAACAATGGCGACTGCAAGTTTGCAATTAAAGGGCCAACAAAATGAGGCCCCCTATGGTTTTTGGCCTGAGGGGCAGGCCTCATCTGCCTTGCCTCAGGATCGGCTCTGAATCCACAAACTCATTTGTCGAAAAAATGGGGTAGGGCGGAGACAGTAGCAGTCTGGTGGAGGACGACGATGCACCGGCGGCTCACATACTTGGCTGGAGAGCTGCTCATCCACAATTTCAGATTTGGAAGCCAAATAGCCAACAGGGTTGCAATTGCCGATTTGGGAGAAGTAAGAACGGGAGAAAAGGGTTGCCAACATTTTAACTTATCATCAATTCATAATATAATGGGCCTAATTAAAAAAAATCCAAAATAAAAGGCCCACAATCTTAAAAAAAAAAATGGCCCAAGTAACACACCATTTTCCTCTCTCCAGCTCCAAGCTTCCTGCTACAACAATGGCGACTGCAAGCTTGCAATTAAAGGGCCAACGAAATGAGGCCCCCTATGGTTACGTTAACAACTAGAAGAGAGAAAAATGCTTAAAATAGTTGCAAGACAAATTTGACATGAACTTCATCATTTTTTTTTTACATAAATATTCTAATAACTAAATAGTTCCTTAATTTTTTCCAAATACTTATAAAATGGGATTTTGCCATGCCCTTAATATATCAGTGACGGGTACCTCTCGCGTCAAAATTATTGCGTGAACAAGGCGTGTCAAACAGGTGTGCAGGGCATGTTAGACATGTGTGTGAGGCGTGTCACAAAATTAAATGAAAGATTATTCTTCTCAGGAATGACGAGACCGAGACTTGACCATAGCACCTGGAGTAAAGCTCAATCTGTTGTTTCTGGAGTTTGAAGTTACTCTTTCGAAAACAATCCGACAGAATCACCCGAATGTAAGAATTTGATCAACAGGATCCAAAATTGTAATTCGAGCCCACTGACTTCACGATATTTCCTTAAAACGAATTTGCTATCTTCAATGGTGCTAAAGGCGTCTAGCAATCGTTTTCCAGGATAGAACGAATTTTCGTCTCCTACGGAAGTAGCACTACAATCTGCAGGAGCTCCAACGAACTCAACGAAGTGTGTTTTACTTCGAGACAATATCAGAACGAGAGAGAGGGAAATGAGATTCAAAGTACAGAAAGTTTGCAATGAAAATTGTGTAAATTTTCTGATAGAGAGGTAGGCTATTTATAGATTTGTTCGTGGCCATTCGAACAGTCATCACCTTTTAGACAAGCCTCAAAAATCCGAACAGACATGCTATTCTTAAAAGTCGTGTCTGTTAAGTTAGTTAACAGTCGGCTAACAGTCAACTGTTTGGTCGGTAAACAGACGACTGTTAAAAGAAAATAAAACACCCGGAATAATAAGCCAAAATTTAAATTTCATAATGTACCCAATAATTTGATTATTTACAATTTGGCCTAAAATTTTAAATAAATTTTGTCCAAAAAATTAATATAGTGCAAAGGTCCACCCGCACCGCATCACACTGGACTCGAACACGGGCACGTGCTCGTGCCGTGCCGAGCCGGCCGATCGGTCGGACGGATGGCGGCGGCGACGCGCGCGTGTGGGTTTATGACCGAACCCAATAGGATATAGGTCTTCCCCTTTCCAAAGACTATTGGTACCCCTTGGGGCCCAAATCCAATTCCAAACTTCCACCTTATAAACCACACCAAAGTTTCCTAATTTTCCTATGTGGGATAAGTGTTTGAAAAATTAAATTCTTCCATAATACTTAGTTTATGTGGGTTATTTTAACACTTAATATTTCATTCAATTTTAAATGGTGTTCGATAAATAAATATATCACGTTAATCATCTCGCGGAGTAGAACGTGAATATGCTAGGTCCGGTATTAATTAAAAGGTGGGTCCCTCTGAAATTTGGGCTTAAAGTTGACCCATTTCATAACCATTTTTTCCAACAATCCCCCACATGAATGAAATATGTTGGCCTTATTCCAAACGATAACATCTGATATGTTTTTTCAAAGAAAAAATTGAAGAAGACTGCATCGGGATAAGTAGTCAATGATTTTGAACTTTCCCTAGTAAAATCTATTGGATTTCCTTAGCCAATCAGTAGCAAGTTGCTTTGAACAGTTAGCCGTTTATGGAAACCTAAACAATAGAAGTCACACAGTTTTCTTCGAACACAGTTGGTTCTCACGTTTGTGTCCATTTTGGCCTTGGACACCTCCTGATTCATGAGTGGTTTTTAGAGAATTCATCTTCACCTAATTCTCTTAGAAGCGGCCCCTTCTCACTCACATAGGTGATTTTCATAAAGATTATTCTGCTATATTCCACTTGAACGAATCAAGATATAGAAATCATTAAAAGCGTATCTTAACCTATTTCGCGGCAGTTGGGCACTGGCTCATCATAAGAATGGGTAGAAGTAAAATCTTCCCAGTGCATACTAAGTTTTTCACAGTTCGGTTGTCCCATTGAACCTAGATCTTGGGATCTCCAGTCAACTAGGTTGGGTTGCCACCATGGAAACTTTTGATTATTTTATTAGTTTTAATCTCATCCCCTTCGATGAACTTTCGACTTGCTCTCTTGTTAAACTTTTAGTTAGCGGATCCGCAATATTCTCTTTTGATTTCACATACTCTATAGAGATAATGCCTGTAGAGAGCAACTGTCTAACAGTATTGTGTCTACGATGTATATGTCGAGATTTACCGTTGTACATTGCATTTTGTGCCCTACCAATTGCTGAGACTATCGCAATGGATACATATAGCAGGTACAAGTTTTATCCAACATGGAATATCTTCTCGAAAGTTTCGTAGCCATTCGGCTTCTTCTCCGACTTTGTCTAATGCAATAAATTCAGATTCCATTGTTAATCTAGCTATACATGTTTGTTTTGAAGATTTCCATGATATTGCAGCACCTCCAAGTGTAAAGACATATCCACTTGTTGATTTGGAGTCTTTAGTATTTGATATCCAATTTACATCACAATATCCTTCAAGTACTGCTGAATATCTCGAATAGTGCAACCCAAAATTTTGGGTATGTTTTAAATACCCTAAAACTCTAACAATAGCCTTCCAATGATCAGTGCTTGGATTACTTGTATATCGACTTAGCCTACTAATTGAATAGGCAATATCAGGTCGAGTGCAATTCATGACATACATTAAACTGCCAATAATACGAGAGTATTCCAATTGAGACTTACTATCACCAGTATTGAAAACAAGATGCATACTAACATCCATGGGTGTTTTCATAGGAATAATATTATATTTCTTGAATTTATCAAGAATCTTCTCAATATAGTGTGATTGAGACCATCAGATGTTCTAGAAATTTTGATTCCTAATATAACATCGGCCACACCTAAATCCTTCATTTCAAATTTACTTGTTAGCATCTTTTTTGTAGTTTGAATTATGGTATCATTGTTACCCATAATCAACATGTCATCTAAATATAAACATACTATGACATATCCATTTGGAGTGTTCCTGACATAAACATATTTGTCACACTCGTTAATTTTGAAACCATTTGACATCATAACCATGTCAAATTTTTCATGTCATTTTTTGGAGCTTGCTTTAATCCATATAATGATTTAACAAGTCGACACACTTTCTTTTCTTGTCCTGAGGCCACAAATCCTTCAGGTTACTCCATATAAATTTCTTCATCTAATTCCCCATTCAAAAATGCCGTTTTAACAACCATTGATGTATATCCAAACCATTCAATGCTGCTATTGCAATAAGTATACGTATGGAAGTGATTCTTGTCACAGGAGAATAGGTATCGAAATAATCAAGACCTTCTTTTTGCTTGTAGCCTTTAGCGACAAGTCTTGCTTTTTATTTATCAATTGATCCATTTGCTTTCATTTTCCTTTTGAAAATCCATTTACATCCCAAAGGCTTATTACTGGGAGGGAGGTCTACTAAATCCCAAGTATGATTTTGTAGTATGGATTCAATTTCACTATGAATAGCTTCTTTCCAATATGAAGCTTCGGTTGATGACATAGCCTCCTTAAAACTTTGAGGTTCATTTTTAAACAAATATATTAGAAAATCGGGCTCAAAGGAGGTTGACATTCTAGCCCTCTTACTTTGTCTAGGTTGTTCATTTATAGATTCTTGATCTATAGTCTCTTCATTTTCACGAGATCTCTTTTGTGAATTTGATTCATCTTGCATTTTATAAGGAAAAGTATTTTCAAAAAATGTAGCATCCCTTGATTCAATAATTGTATTAACATGCATATTAGGTATTTCAGACTTATATACCATAACTCTGTACGCATTACTATGGTAGGCATAATCAATGAATACACAATCAATGGTTTTAGGTCCTATCTTAACCCTTTTAGGTTTAGGAACTACTATCTTAGCCAAACATCCCCATTCCTTCAAGTATTTATAATTATGTTTGTGACCTTTCCATACTTCATAAGGTATCTTTTGTGTTTTTCGATGTGGTAGTTTGTTAAGAATATAGTTAGCAGAAAGCAAGGCTTCCCCCCACAAGTTCTGCGGTAATCTAGAACTTATTAACATAGCATTCATCATCTCCTTCAATGTTCAATTCTTACGTTTAGCAATACCATTAGATTGAGGAGAATAAGGCGCGTTAGTTTGATGAATAATTCCGTGTTCTGAGCAGAATATCTCAAATGGTGAATCATATTCACCACCTCTATCACTTCTTATGGCCTTAATCTTTTTGCTAAGTTGATTTTCAACTTCTAACTTGTAGTGTTTAAATACTTCAATTGCTTCGTCTTTGCTTTTGAGCAAATACACATAGGAATATCGAGTACAATCATCTATAAAAGTGATAAAGTACTTATTACCTCCCCTAGATTGAACAAATTTTAAATCACATATGTCGGTGTGAATTAAATATAGGGGTTCAGTACTTCTTTCAACAGAATGAAAGCGTAGACATGACATTTTGGCTTCTACACATATATTGCATTTGTGATTATGATTTAAATCACACTTTGATAATAAATCTATTTTGATTAGTCTACGCAAAGTGTTATAATTTGTATGTCCTAATCGTTCATGCCAAATGTTAAATGACTCAAGCAAGTAAGAAGAAGATGTATTCTTATTCATAATTGGAGGTACAACAGTCATTACATTCAACTTAAAGAGCCCCTCATTCAGGTAGCCTTTTCCTACAAACATTTCATTCTTTGAGAGTACAAATTTATCCGAGACAAATACTAGCTTAAACCCGTTCTTACTTAGTAGAGAACCAGATACCAAGTTTTTCCTAATATCGGGCACATGAAGAACATCATTCAAAGTGAGCTCTTTTCCACTTGTCATTTTCAGCACTATCTTCCCATGTCCTTCTACCTTGGAAGATGACGAGTTTCCCATGTAGAGATGTTCATCATGATCTATTGCTTTGTAGGTAGAAAACATCCCGCGGTTTGAGCATATGTGACGAGTAGCTCCAGTATCTACCCACCACTCCTTAGTGTTTCCAATTAAGTTGCATTCAGAGACGACCGCAGAAAGATTCATGTCTTGTACCTAATCAGTGAGGTTCTCATGTTCTGTTACATTGGCCTGGTTAGTTTTTCTCTTCACATTTTTTGGCTTTCGACAATCCTTGGGTCGATGTACTTGCCACAATTGTAACAGTTGCCTTTAAACTTTTTAGCAGTTTTTGAAGAACCAATTTGTCCTTCCTCATTGTGCTTCCCCTTTTTGCTAGTCTTGAAGCCTCCTTCTACAATGTTGGCTTTTGATTCCATCGAATTAGATGCACCATTCCTTTTTTCAGTTTTGCGATTGTTTTCTTCTATTCTCAATCGGACAATGATATCTTCAAGTTTCATTTCCTTCCGCTTGTGCTTGAGGTAATTCTTGAATTCTTCCATGAAGGTAGTAATTTTTCAATTAGTGCAGCGACTTGGAATGATTCACTTAGTTTCATTCCTTCGGTATGGATGTCGCTAAGTATGATCTGAAGTTCTTGAACTTGGGATATGACAGTCTTGTTGTCAATCATTTTATAATCCAAAAAACGACCGACAATGAATTTCTTCGTGCCGGCATCTTCGATTTTGTACTTTGTGTCCAAAGATTTTCACAGTTCTTTTGCGGACTTAGCATTGCAGTACACATTATATAATGTGTTATCCAATCCATTAAGTACATAATTTCTGCATAAGAAATCAGAATGCTTCCATGCATCAACCGCAGCCAATTTTTCAGCATCACTGTCTTACTCGGTATATGAAGGCGTATCTTCTTTGAGAAATTTAGCAGATTTAACGTCGTTAGATAAAAAAAAAATTTTTTTTGCCAACACTTGAAATCTGACCCATTAAACTTTTCTGGTTTTTCCCCGGTTGTATTCAGGAGTGGGGTATCAGAAGTTGCCATTTCTGAAACACAATCAGAAGATCAACGGTAAGAAAGAGTAGAAACAGAAACAAAATAATAATAGAAAAAATTTGTTTTAAGATTGTTGTTTCTGAAGTTTGAAGTTACTCCTTCGAAAACAATCCGACAGAATCACATGAATGTAAGAATTTGATCAACATGATCCAAAATTGTAATTCAAGCCCACCGACTTCACGATGTTTCCTTAAAACGAATTTACTGCCTTTAATGGTGCTAAAGGCGTCCAGCAATCGTTTCCCAGGATAGAACAAATTTTCGTCTCCTGCGGAAGCAGCATTGCAATCTGCAGGAGTTCCAACGAACTCAACGAAGTTTGTTTTACTTCGAGACAATATCAGAACGAGAGAGAGGGAAATGAGATTTAAAGCACAGAAAGTTTGCAAGGAAAATGGTGTAAATTTTCTGGTAGAGAGGCAGGCTATTTATAGACTTGTTCGTGGCCATTCGAACAGTCATCACCTTTCAGACAAGCCTCAAAAATTCGAACAGACATGCTATTCTTAAAAGTCGTGTCTGTTAAGTCGGTTAACAGTCGACTGTTTAATCGGTAAACAGACGACTGTTAAAAAAAAATAAAATACCCGGAATAATAAGCCAAAATTTATTTACAATTTGGCCCAAAATTTTAAATAAATTTTGTCCAAAAAGTTAATATAGTACAAAGGTCCACCCGCACCCGCACCGGACTCGAGCACGTTCTCGTGCCGAGCCGGTCGGACGGACGGAGGCGCGTGCGGGTTTATGACCAAACCCAATAGGATATAGGTCTTTCCCCTTCCAAAGACTATTGGTACCCCTTGGGACCCAAACCCAATTCCAAACTTCCACCTTAAAAACCACGCCAAAGTTTTCTAATTTTCCTATATGGGATAAGTGTTTGGAAAATCAAATTCTTCCATAATACTTAGTTTATGTGGGTTAATTTAATACTTAATATTTCATTCAATTTTAAATGGTTTTCGATAAATAAATATATGACGTTAATCATCTCGCGAAATAGAACGTGAATATGTTAGGTCCCGTATTAATTAAAAGGTGGGTCCCACTGAAATTTGGGTTTAAAGTTGACCCATTTTATAACCATTTTTTCCAACACAATCCTAGGTAATATTATCTAGCATTTTAATCCTTTGCTGATTTCTATCAACCAAAGTTGTTGAGAATGTGAATCTCTGGGAAATATTGTTAACTCTAGCTTTACTTCTTGAAATGGGCTATCAGCGATTCCGCCATTAATCGATGAACTTTTGTGTGCAATTTATCATTTGTTCTGCTCATTATCAGGTGTCCTTGAAACTGGAGCACATGGAGTTCCTCAGTCCCGGAAGAGCCGCTCCCTTACTGGCCAGAGCCAATGCAATTCATGTGTTTGCTGCATCAGAGTTGAAAATTAGGTTGGATCACAATTTGGGATCAACTGGTTGTTGGCAATGGAGAACTCGAATAAAGCCACTTAGCCAAATTAAAAAATAAGGAGTGAAAAGACAGACTGATGTATCAGAAAATAATTGTGTGTTTTTGTTTTAATTTTTCAAACTATCCAATTATACTTCTGACACGTGTCCCATTTGGATTCAAGCCTTGATGTGTAGCATGATTGTGGAGAACTTTTTGAGATCTTTTCATGGTTTTCTGTGAATGAAAGACGTAAGTTTTCTCGTTCGTAATTCAAATTAGCAAATGAACTGCTGGTGGATGGATTTCTGATCCAATATGTATTTTGAAACTATTGGCTTACTTTTTTTTTTGACTGGTTACTATATTATTCGGAAGAATTGAACATTATCAAGCAAGCAAATGCCTCGAGTAAAATCTCTTTGCTATCCATTTAAATTAACTCCAACACCTTCGAACATGTACATGTACGTTACTTGACATTTTTTTTTGAAAACTTATGACACTGTCGTGATATTTCGCCCCTGTTTGACACTCATCTCTAACCCTTTTTTTTTTTTTTGGGTGAAGAATGAGTTTTTGAATAATAATTTTTTGGCGAAGGTGCAATTAAAAAGTAATAAAAAGTTTTGATTTTAGGTCAATAATATTTTATTATAAAAATGCGGTTTAAAATGAGTATAAGAAAAAAAGAATTTTGAAAAAAAAAAAAAATTGTCGAAAGGATTTTTTGTACTTTTCATTTCCAATATTTTTCGACAATGTTGTTATTTTGGGTTAAGCCACTTGACCCACACCGATGACCGCGAGGATAACCGCACCCTCACATGGGGTGCGTGGATCGGGGGTGAATAAAAGATATCGACCCCCATGTGTATGTTGTATCAACTCTCAGGTCTATCCTCAATCTATTTTTTCGTACCAAACACTCCAGCCTTTTACTTAATTATAAATCGTGTCACCACTGACAGAATTCGTCCAGTTTAACCGTTAAGGTTACTTAAAAAGTTTACTTATTCAAATTAAAAAAAAAAAGAAAAAAGAAAAACCAGAACAACAAAAAATGAAAAAAATAAAAAATAAAAAAATTCACACAAACCCCAAGAATAGGACAATAACAAAAAAAGTCACCCATCCCAAACCCATTCATCTTCTGATCCACAGAAATTATTGGCTTACTGTTTTGTTGACTAGCTAAATTGTTCTAACCAATCGAACGTGGTATCAGAGTAAGCAAAAGTCTTGAATTTAAATCTCTCTGCTACCCCATTTAAATTCACTTCAACACTTTTGAACACTTATATACACGTCACTTGAAAATTTTCAAATATTATACTTAAAACTTGTGAAACTCTAACGATACTTCCTAGACATGCCTTGTGCACTTGAACGTGCATGGCACGTTTGGTGCACGTGCTTGACACGCATTGCGTACGTTATAATTTTAAGTATTTATTAGATTGTGTTTGATTGTTATGGAAAATATCACCTAGAAAAGAAAATATTTTCCATCTTTTGTGGAAAATAAAAACCACCTCTATTTAAGGAAAATATTTTCCTTAAAAATAAGAAAAATTAGGCATATTTTCAAAAGTTGGAAAATGTTTTCCATGGAAAAAAATAGCAATCAAACACTTCAAATAAGAATTTGGATGAAAAATTGATATTTTCCATGAAAAATAAATGTAATCAAACACACCCTTATAGTCTACACTTTTAACCTTTTCAAAAATATTACTAATTTACCCTAAAGTCCTAAACCCCTTTTTAGTGCCAGACAAATCATGTCACCACTGACAAAATTTGTCCAGTTAAGGTGACGTAAAAAGATAATTTCATCTTATTTAAATAAATAAAAAGGAAAAACCAGAATAACAAAAAATAAAAATTCACACACACTCCAAGAATAGGAAATAACAAAATGATCCACCTAATCCCCAAACCCATTCATCTTCTCCCCTCCACTAACTGCATTTTCCTCCACAATTTTGGCCATTTCAGAATTTTCAATCCTGTTCGACTCCACCATATCAGCCGTTGTAAAATTCTCAACATCACTGGCCACTTTGGAACTTATCACAATCCAACCTTCACAACACTGGCCCAAACATGGCCATTTTTTATTTTTTCCAACTTCAAATCCACTGGCTTAGCAGTGGGGCCACACCCAGATGGAAAATCCCGAACTGCAGATATTTTCCTGGGCTTGTACCACTTCAAATCCACTGGGGCCACACCCAAATGGGAAATCCCCAACTGCAGAGACTTTCCAGGGCTTGTACTCTGCCACGAAACCAATTTCCAACGACCGGTTTTTTGGGTTATCACAGGATGATTCTCGTCCGACACGACAAGCAAAATCCCATCAAGCCAATAGTAAAGAAAAATTATTGACAGTGACAGAAAAATGTAAAATTAAGCTAGAAAATGAAAATTATTATTCTTCGATTGGACTGGACTGAAGTGTCAAATGACAGCATGTATGCTACACATCTCTTGCACGTGTGACATGCCTTGTGCACGCCATAATTTTGACCAGTATTCTAAATAGCATGCCAATACGCGCATTGGCACGAGACGAGGTTAAGGTGCCAATGAGCGCCTAGGGATTGACAATTTGAACCGTCAAAATCGAAAACTGCGGTTAACTGAATCGAATGGGGCGAAAAAAATCGAATCGAAGGTGCAACGAGGCGAATATGATTTTTATTTTTATGAATTGGTTCGTAGCGGTGAGGGTATGGTATTTAGGCCGTCGAACTGAAATCGAACCGATTACTAATTTTGACCAGTATTCTAAATAGCATGCCAATACGCGCATTGGCACGAGACGAGGTTAAGGTGCCAATGAGCGCCTAGGGATGACAATTTGAACCGTCAAAATCGAAAACTGCGGTTAACTGAATCGAATGGGGCGAAAAAAATCGAATCGATGGTGCAACGAGGCGAATATGATTTTTATTTTTATGAACTGGTTCGTAGCGGTGAGGGTATGGTATTTAGGCCGTCGAACTGAAATCGAACCGATTACCCGTTAATAAGAAAAAAAAAAAATCGATTGAATTGATTTTTTGAGCTTTACACTACTTTTCTATCTAGCCCAAAACAAAATCCCCCCATTACATCTACATCACTCGGCCGGTCAATCCACTTACCATTAGTCTATAATAATAGCATTAGTATGACAGTATATAAATGCAAACCATACTTTCCACAGACCACAAACTCACGCATGGCTCCATTTATTGTTAATTTTTTTCTATTGTGTGTAGAAAATTCTACTTCTTCATCATACTCTAGAGCTTATACAACATTTAACGAGAAAACAGCTGACGAAGAGGTACATTTTTTTAATTTAAATCTTAGTTAAGACCATTCTGGAATAGGTAGTATCGTTGTATTCTCTACTTACATTTTTTATTTACTATATATGAATCAACTTTAAATGTTGATCTATGCTAGTAAGACTTGTGGGGAAGAATGAATCAAATAATTTCGATGCACAACAATTAAGAATGAAGAAAAAATTTAGTATTGTTATATTTATAAGATTGTTTGTTAAATTTGTATTTTACAATTGAAAATTTGGATAATGTTTGTATTTTCATTTGGAATATTGTGTTTTTGTTTTCATTGAATTTTTTCATAAATTGTTTTATATTAATTTGACGGATAAACCTATAAAAAATAATTTATTTTTGTGGTTATTAATCGAACCGAACAGTGCCGAACCGAGATACGAACCAAACCAATTTACGTGGTTATGGTGCGGTTATGATATGGTAAAAAAATTGGTGGTGCGATTATGATTTTGACCGAATCGACCCATAACCGAACCATTGCCAACCCTATGAGCGCCTAGGCATGCATTGTAAGTTTTTTTTTAGGCTAAAACCTATAATTATTAAATAATTTTTTTATTGATTAAAAATTTCAAATAATATTAAAATAAGAAAACACTTTTTAACGCTTTTGTCTCGTTTAATTATGCATTGTTCTTAGCTTGACATCAACGTATTACCACGCATTACGCCTTTTAGAACACTGATTTTGACATGAGATACCCCTCCTTGACACATTAAGAGTATCAACTTTTTTTGGGGGTGGGGGGAAGGAACTGTTTAGTCATAAAAATATTTTTGTGCAGATTCAAAATAATGTGAGGAAAATCTATGAACTTCATTCACGTCAAATTTGTTATGTATCTATCATAAGCATCTTTTATCTTTCTGATTAACATGTAATTTGATTTATTGCACAAAAAAACTTCTTGGAATTGTTCTAGAGAAAGCAAAACAAATCGGTTTTGTACATAACCCTGAATAGACACGAGAGTGGAAAGTTTTATCTTGACACTAGAGCTGCCGATGAGGTTGGTGAAGGTATATTTCTCAATCCAAAATAAAAATTATTTAACTCAATGGCTGGCTTGGATTCTGATACAATATCTATTTTGAAACTACAGGCGGCCCGACTGTGTGTATGACAGGTAACCAAATTGCTGTAAAAAGTTGGACAATGTATCAGAGCATACAAATGTCTTGAGTTTCATTGTCATCATTTAAATTAAACTCGATCGAGTTCTTACATGCTACTTGAAATATTTTTTTTAATATAATTTTTTAAATGGTATGACATTCACATGGTACTTCCAAGACATGCCTCGTGCACCTGCACATGCATAGCACGTCTGGTGCACATGCTTGAATGCCTTGTGTACATTGTAATTTTACTATTAGAGGTGAAAATTGATTTTTTTTTTTTTCCTTTTTAGACTGTGTGATTAATAAGTAGGTAAAAGTTATAGGTCCACAAGCAAAATTATTTTATTTAGTGAACATATGGTTGAAAATGAATTTTAAAGAATCTATTAGTAAAAATGGCATGTACAAGAATGAAGAATGTCCACATTAATCCCTATTTATCTTAAAGAGACTAATTTGGTCCGTACACATTCTACTCGTTTCCAAAACCTCACATCTTCATTTCAGCCTTCACAATTTACAGACAAAAATTATTAAAATTGGGTTTGTCTACATGTGCATCGGGGTTGACGTACAGATCCCCTCACAAGAGGAGGGACTTTATTCGACATTGTTCCCCTCTCTTGTGAAGGGGTCAGTACAACAAATAGAAAAATACATTAAAATTTCAGCTACCCATAGACTTAGCATTGATGACAACAAACAGTTTTTTTTTTTTTCCCCAATTCAACCCTTCATTTGTGTCCTGGGAGAAATGGAGGATTGATTTTTTCGATTTTAACTGGATCTGATTCATTTTTCTCGATCAAATGCTCAAATTTTTCATACTCTAGTAGCGGCAAGGCACGATGCTTCAATACTGCATCGATCTGTCTCATTTTAAAGCCTAAACAGTTAGAAACGGGATATTTACTCGACATCTACGTCCAAGGATCTTCACAGGAAAATATCCGCCCTCACGCAGAGAAACAAATGAAGAGCCTAAACAAGATTGAAAAATAAAGAATATAGATCTTCTAAACAAAACTGCATTCCTTTCCACTGATTGATATCAGAAAATTGAAATAAAAAAAGGAACAAAACAGATAAAAATCAGGGTTTTGCAACATATAAACTCTAATATTGCGTACCAAACATGGACTTATCGTAGGCTAAGAATCCAAGATCAAGCGTCTCGAACACGAAGTACAAATATATCTTCTCTTGAGGACAAAACAAAGGGGCAGAAAACAGAAGCTCCATTTGGTCTGAACATCAACTGATTCTACCTTGCCTCCACAATACGGGCAAGATCCTGTCGCTTCTTGTCTACTTAACTCTTTTTCTTGTTCTCCGCAAATGTAAAGAAAACACATTCTTTCTTGCTTCTTGCTCTGATCAGTACGTTTTGTGTTTTCTCGTTTTCTGGTTTGGATGTGTGTCGGCCAATCTATGACTGCTTGTATATAATAGATAGATTTTGGTGATAAGAACTTTAGGTGGAGTTAATGCTGGATAAAATTAGACACTATGCTGACAAAGATTTTTTATTTTTTATTATTTTTTTATCATGTTCTCGCTACTGTCATTATAGTGGTGCCTACTGTCTAGTAGTAGACAAGATTTTGTTGTCCTTTTTTCTTCATTACTCATGTTGAGTCGTATCTAATTTTACACAACAAAACATATGCTGTTTGATTGGTTCGAATTTCATGGAAAATAGAATTTGAGTTCCACTTTTTTTCAATTGTGTGTTTGATACGTTTTAATTTTCATGGAATTTCATTTTCTTGCCTATCTTGGAAAATGGTTTTTTCTTTGTTTTTTGGTGAGAATTGATTTTCCAACCTGCTTTTTTTTTTTT